>NW_024115205.1:0-6819 GCF_003073215.2 Triticum urartu | reverse complement strand
ATCACCATGATCTTGCGTGTGTGTAGGAAATTTTTTGAAATTACTACGTTCCCCAACAACCCTATCTCCCCTTATCTTTTCTTGATAGCAGCGGAGGGCCTTTCGTGCCTACTTAAATCAGTTCCTCAGTCGTCAGCTTTTTCCGGAGTCCAGGTGGCCCCGACATCTCCGGTTGTCAACCACTTACTCTTCGCTGATGATAGCCTGCTGTTGTTCAAGGCGAGTATAGAAGGGGCAGAGGTGGTGTCAAACCTGTTGGGAACATATTGCAGGGCATCTGGGCAAAGAGTGAATAATGAGAAATCCTCGATCTTTTTTAGTAAAGGCTGTCCACAGGCAACGAGGGATGGGATCAAAAACACATTACAAGTTCATGATGAGCAGTTAAGTGATAGGTACCTTGGGATGCCAACGGATGTGGGCCATGCAAAGAATGGTACGTTCAAATATCTAAGAGACAGGGTATGGGAGAAGATCAAGGGATGGATGGAGAAGCTACTATCATATGCCGGTAAGGAGGTGCTTATCAAGGCGGTGGCTCAGGCGATACCTGTCTATTCAATGTCTTGTTTTAGGTTACCGTGCGGCATTTGTGGACGCATTACGTCAATGATCAGACAATTTTGGTGGGGAAGCAAGAGAGGGAAGAGGAAACCTTGCTGGATATCGTGGGACATATGCACAAAACCTAAGTATTTGGGAGGACTTGGATTTAGAGATATTGATCTCTTCAACCTTTCACTTTTAGCAAGGCAAGCATGGCGCTTAATTCAGTCACCCAACACTTTAAGTGCCAGAATTCTAAAAGCAAAGTATTTTGCAACTACATCTTTTCTTGAGGCAGATTTGGGGGGGCAAACCATCTCAGATATGGAGAGCTATCATTGAGGGGAGAGGAGCACTTGAACAAGGTCTGATACGGAGGATTGGAACGGGAGAAGAAACAAACATATGGGATCATAATTGGCTACCAAGTTCGGGTCTAATGAAACCTATGGTGAGTTTGGTCGCTGTTAAACCGCTATATGTGGCAGAGCTAATTGATGCGACTGAGGCAAGGTGGATAGAAGAGAAGGTGCGTACTGTTTTTCTGCCAGTGGACGCCAACATAATACTAAAAATACCACTCTGCACTACAAGAGTTGATGATTATTGGGCTTGGGGAGAAGATGAACGAGGAGTTTTTTCAGTAAGGCCAGTGTATAAATTACTGTTGAAACTGAAATTACAAGGGGAGGCGTTGCTGGAGCCGGTGGGAGGACACTCAAATGAGGCAACAGAAGAGGCAGCTTGGACGGCCTTGTGGCATATCAAGGTCCCCTCAAAACTTAAAGTGTTCTTATGGAGGTTATGCCATGAGTCGATCCCAACAGCTGGTGTTTTACACCACAGGAATATGGCAACTTCAAGTGTGTGTGCGTTCTGTTCGGCGCAAGAAGATTGGAAGCATGCGTTAATAGATTGTGTAATGGCCAGAAGTGTTTGGTCACTTTGCTCAGAAGAAATAGTGGAGGTAATGCTTGACAACTTGTCCTTTGATGCAAAGAACTGGATCTACACTATGCATGATTCGTTGTCACACACGGAATTCACACGGATGGTGGTGACCCTGTGGGCGGTCTGGCGATCAAGAAGAAGAGCAATACATGAAGATATATTTGACAGTCCTTTCTCAACTAGCTCGTTTATAAACCGCTACCTGAGGGAGTTGGAGATGGCTGAAACGAGAGACGGAGGAGCTTTGAAGCAACGGCGCATCGTCAGACCAAATGTGTGGGTGGCACCACCTGAGGGATATGTGAAACTGAATGCGGATGCAGCAGTATCTAGGGAAGAGGACTATGGTGTTGTGGGGGTGGTATGCCGTGATCATGACGGCAGCTTTTTAGGGGCCTCGGCCTTAAAACTCAAGTTCATTATGGATGCAAGCACCTTGGAAGCCATTGCCATACGAGAGGCCCAAGCTTTGGCTGCGGATCTTTATGCTCAAACAATTTAGATTGCATCGGATTGCAAGAAGGTGGTTGGTGATGTCCAGAGAAACTCGGGAGCTGGATATGGAGCTATCGTGCATGAAATCTTACATCGTGTGGATTCTTTTGTTTCATGTAAAGTAGTTCATGAGTATAGAAGCTCGAATTTTGAGGCTCACAATCTCGCCAAATATGCTTTGTCATTAGGATATGGCCGTCATGTGTGGTTGGGCCAATCAGGTGACCTGGATTTTCTTTCTGTAAACATTATGAACAATGAATAAAGTGGGCGAGTTTGTCTCAAAAAAAAAAACCTCATATGACTGTTCGGTCGTGGTTGTTTCTGCGTACCGGTTCGCAGCAAGTCACTTGGCGGTGGCAGCGAAGTGTAATATATGTGAACTCTCACTTCTCAGTTTTTGTGGAGCTTGATTTTCTCAACTCCACGAATCCTCCAAATTTACACTACGTTGTTAGCCAGCTTCTCGCTCGCATCGCCGGGAGTTAGACCATTCGGGTGCACTCCACACATGGAGTTGGGGAGTTAAGAAGCCAGAGGGCTACCAAACAGGCCCTAAAATTTGAATCAAAAGAAGTATTGAAATTAAACGTTGATGCACCATTCTTCCATCTACTATACTACCTCTCTCTCAGTTTATAGGGCGTGCGCGTATCCCTAGATCGTCAATTTGACCAACCTAATACAAGTCATAGATTACAAAAAATATACCAACATAAAAACTTTGGAGTTTCTACTTTCAAAAGATATAATTTTTGTGTTATATAGTTTATATTAGGGTGATAAAATTGACAACCTAGGTATACGCGCAGGACTTGTAAACTAGAGGTAGTAACTAAGCTCCCTATGGGTAAAGGCCTCTAATTCAACAGATTTGGATTCCCAATTTTTATTTAGTCAACATTTTTTCAATGAGCTCTCATGTTGAAGTGTGGTGTTCAATTTTAAATCCGATTCATGATTTCAACTGGTCAATGATTTCTCAACTCTCGGTAGCAACTGGTTTATAAAAATATATCAGTCTCTTCATCATCTGAAAAAATGGCCACATGCAACACTGTAACACCAATATGATTCAGGACTGAGTTCTAATTTTTGAGTCGGTTAACAATTTTTCAAGGAGCTCTCTCATTCAAGTGAAGTATAGGTGTTCAATTCTAAATTTGGTTCACTGTTTCGACTGATCAATGATTTCTCAAATCAATCCGTAACAACTAGCATACAAAAATACATCAGTCTCACAGCCTCTCATCACCTGACAAAAAAAATGCTACCATACAACACTGTAGCACCAATATAATACTTGTGGTCACCACCGCAAGAAACTTCCATGCACATGTGTGGGTTAATTTGCATTCTTACAGAAATACATCAGTCTCACCCTTGTCATCACCTGATTATTTTACTTGGTCAACTGTTTTTTGAAGAAACTCTCTCATTCAACTTAGGTGTTTAATTTTAACTTCGATTCATCATTTTTACTGCTCAATGATTTCTCAAATCAATCGGCAACAACTATCTTATAAAAATTTATCAGTCTCGTGCACGCTCTCATCACCTGACAAAAAATTAATGCCATCATGCAACACTGGTGGGTCAATAATTTCTTAAGGAGCTCTCACATTCAATTGAGGTGTTCAATTTTGAATCTGGATCATGATTTTGACTGGTCAATGATTTAGATGCTTAGAAGAACAGTGGTATCTCTAGTCTGCCAGAGTTCAAGTCCCAGGCTTGACACTAGTGCTCACATGTTTTTGGATTTATTCAGACCTTCCAGCAATGTGTGTACAGTGGGAGGAAACACTTCCGTTGACTACGCATGCGTCTGTGGCGACTTGACCTCTCTCAAGATAAAGTGTCGGCTCAGTTTCTTGAGGTGCTCATGGGGTAGAGTGTGCATGCGTTATAGGGGGTGAATGTACGTGCGTATGTATGAGCTTTTGCGTTTGTGTTAAAAAAAATTAAGAGGCAAGCATTCACCAACTACGACCAAATTATTTTTGTGAGGGAAACCCACTATGATCAAATGAAGAGTGGCCGTTTTTGGTTCTTTCATTTCTTTATCACACTAGGTAAAAGTTTAGTAGTATCTCCAAATCTTCTGGTAAAATACAAAATATTAAGAAAACAATTTTCTTTACAACATGCATCCATGTTATATACAACACCTCGAAAATATTTGCTACAAATTTGAATGTGAATAGATTCAAATGCATTGAGTTCTATATCAACTTCTTTCCGTTGCACGCACCCTAGATTATTACTCCCTCTGGTTCTTTTTTACTTCGGATATAAAATTTGTCCGAAGTTAAACTCATATAGTTATATATAAAATATCAACATATAACAAAACTGAAGTTATCACCTGCAAAAAAAACCTAAAGTTATATAATTAAAAAATTAAACTCATGACGCACCTAATAATATTGATTTTTTATATCAACCCAAATGTTGATACTCAACCCTAATAATATTGTACCTACTAATGATCAAATGCAAGTCAAGAACTGGATTGAGTAATTGACTTGCATTTGGTCATTAGTATGTACAATAATAAATTTGTGAAAAATACTTTCTAAAGACAATTCTTCGTGTGGCACGTTGGCGGCTTCAAAATAGATCTAATTATTTTCTGAAAGATAAAATCTACGTGCATGATTCTTTATAGGGTGTGTCTAGAGTATACCTGGCCAAACCTCGGGCCGGGCCTAGCCAAGCCCGAGCCAAAAACCTGGGCTTGAGCCCGGCCCGGCCCGGCCATCGGGCCTAGTTTTTGGGCCCAAGCCCGGCCAGAACATGCAAAAGTCCGCCGGGCCTTGGGCCAGGCCCGTTCAGAAAACTGCAAAAATGACGGGCCCAGGCCCGGCCCCGCCCAGCCACCGGGCTCAAAATCTAGGCCCGAGCCCGGCCCGGGAGCAGCGTCGGGCCGGGCCGGGTCGGGCTTTTTTGGACCGGGCCGGCCGGGCCAGGCAGCCCATGGCCAGGTCTAGTCTAGAGCACATCTAAATATGCTTTAGTTATTGCACATCTAAATGAATTAATTAAGCATAGAAAGAAAGAGAAAAATGAAAAATAAAATATCTACACCAATCTAAAGATAAGATCAATGACATAGGACTTACATGTGCAATACTTATAACACATAAGATCAATGACATAGGGATGTGCAATACTTAGAACACATAAGATCAATGACATAGGTTAGATGTGCAATAGCACATCTGATCAATAACATAAGACTTAAATGTGCTTTAGCAAAATTGTTCTTTATACTGAAGTATCAAAACGAACTATCCATGAGTCGGTATTATACACGATTTCAACAAGCCGATCTGTATATTTTTGACAAGACGAAAAGAGATAACAGTGGAGCCATTTTTAAAATCACACGGCATAACTTCTCCAGCTGCCGACAGCACAGCCTTCACACGAAGTTGGTCATACCGTGTTGCACGTGCCACAATCTTCTCAACATACTCCATGGTAGGGACAGCTCACCAGCGACCACGAATATTTTCTTCAAATGTTATCAGTAGCAAGGAAAATTCAAACTCCGTGGCAGCGACCACGATGCTGCCGTCCGTGACTCGGTAGGTCGACCAGAAAAAAAACCCGTCCACAAACATCACCAACGTGTCGACCTCACCATGAACAGACGGTTGCGTCCGCTTCGCCACCGACGACAGAACACGTAGCCATACGGCAACCAATATGAATTTAGGCCGCAAGTCACGGTGACATGCAGGGAGCAGGGATCAGGTGACATGCACCTTTACATGTCATCATGTGACTTGCGGCCCAAATTCATATTTAAACATTGTAAAAAAATCTGAAAAAAATCATGCATGTTCATAACACATATTAAGATAATCCCTAAAAAATTCAGATCAAAATTCAAAACATACACCAAGAAGGAAAAAAGAGAAACTCATATGTGAATAGTATAGAGAACCATTTGCAACTATCCATAACAGATTTCTCTTTTTTGCTTCTTGATGTATGTTTCGAATTTTGATCTGAATTTTTGAGGGATTATCTTAATATGTGCTATGAACATGCATGATCACACACGACGACAGCAGTGATGCTGCCAACAACAATGGTTCTGAGGTCTTCATCATAAACATACGTTTGCTTCATCACAAACCAGAAGGAACATCATCACATATCAAGTTCGTCTTACTCCAACAACCATATTTCTTCTACACAAAAGAAGATAGACCTAGCACGGCAATTAGGAACAAACAACAACCGGAAGCAACACATTCCACTTCCGATCCACTAACGGCGTTGACGGGGAGGACGGCTTAGGCCCTCTCCCCACGGATGCGGCGGGCGAGCTGGATGTCCTTGGGCATGATGGTGACGCGCTTGGCGTGGATGGCGCACAGGTTGGTGTCCTCGAACAGCCCGACGAGGTACGCCTCGGCCGCCTCCTGGAGGGCCAGCACGGCGTGGGACTGGAAGCGGAGGTCGGTCTTGAAGTCCTGCGCGATCTCGCGGACCAGGCGCTGCAACGGCAGCTTGCGGATCAGCAGCTCCGTGCTCTTCTGGTACTTGCGGATCTCCCGGAGGGCGACGGTCCCGGGCCTGTAGCGGTGGGGCTTCTTCACTCCGCCGGTGGTCGGCGCCGACTTCCTCGCCGCCTGAAAACACACAACGATTCAAATCCGAGCGTCAGTCAAAGCCGGCCACGCAAATTCATTCAAATCAACAAGGATGTACAGATCGAAACAGGGGAGGCAGAAGGGAGAGGAGACGGACCTTGGTGGCGAGCTGCTTGCGGGGCGCCTTGCGACCGGTGGGCTTGCGGGCGGTCGGCTT
>NW_024115204.1:0-7173 GCF_003073215.2 Triticum urartu | reverse complement strand
CTGCGGGGCCACCGCGCTGCCGTCAGCGACGCCTGCTTCCATCCCGACCTCCCGCTCCTCTTCTCCGGGTACTCCCTCCTGAACCCCTCTCTGTTCGCCCCACGGCATCAGCCGCTTACGATGAGCCCTGCTGAGCGTGACTCTGCTGTGCGCTGACGCTTGGTCTCTGGTTTTGCTCCACCAGCGCGGCCGACGGGGAGCTCAGGGTCTGGGACACGGCGAGCCACCGCACCGTCTCCTCCATCTGGTAAGCCCGCGCGCGCTTCTGCAGACTGCAGCGGTGGGTGTGGTTCGGTTTAGGGAGGTTGAGTGATGGCGTGTCCTTCCTTCTGCAGGGCTCACGGTGGCGCGGCTGGGGTGTATTCCATCGCCGCTGGCTCCGGGCTTGGGAACGCGGTCATTACGTGAGTGAATTGTGGTGAAATCTGTCAGGAATGCTGGTTACTGTATTTCTGAAACTTAGCTTAGCCTAGGATGCAGTGTCACCTTGTTGCTAGACAAGACCATAACTAGTATAAGTATAACCATGCCAGAGCTATATTTGGAACACTGTTGCTGAACTGCTGTAGCATTTCAGTACTGAATTACAGTTGCTGAACAGGACTTTGGGGAAATTACAAGTGCTTTTTAACTTCTACAACATTATTGTGTTGTGGAATGTGTGTGGTAGAGATTTCCTTTGAGGCTTATTTTGAGCATGCTTCTTTCCACCGAAATGGTTTTTATTGAATTTTCATAAATATATGTGCATTCGATTTTGACACAGCCAGGGCAGGGATGGTTTGTGCAAAGGCTGGGCGATTGAAGAAGCTGGGCTCTCAAGGTATGATTTTCTTCACATGCTACAACTTAACATCAAACATAAGCTGGTGCATCATTAGTCAGGACCCAGGAATAGGCTCATGCTTACTTAAATGCAAGGAAATACACATGCACATAATATTTCAAATCACACATCCCATGGAGAATTGAAAAGAAATATTTACGATTACAATATCGTGTTATTCTGCCAAGGTCAGATTATCAGTTGTGCTATCAATTTTATGGTCAAACTCAGTTCAAGCACCCACGATAGCAGTTAGCAATGAGCAAAATCTGGATATCGTTCTGAGTACCATGTCATAAGTTATTCATGTTATCTGACAGTATTTCGTCCTGACTATAGCTTGTAGGGAAGGCACAACCCTTATGGTGCTTTACTCTTTTTTGAGGGATGTTATGTTGTTGTAATATGATACTTTTAAGTCCAAATGTGTAACAATGGCCCTCATCCATAAACTGTAGTGGCAACCGTTTGAAGAACTTCTAACCAGGTGACCTTTAGAACCAAGAGTTCTCTTTTTCCTATAAATATATCTTGACTCAACTATGATTGGCCTAGATGTGTGGACACTTGTGAAGCATTTTAGGAGATAAGATAATACGTACAGTGTTCATGTGGAAATCTGGAAGGATACATACTTTTTAGCAGGCTTTGTGGCCCATCCTTGTTCTATGCGTTTCTGTGGAATTTATAAATCCATTATTTGTGCCCTTGCAGGAGGCCTATATTTACAATTAAAACAAGTACATACCATTTCTGTAAGATGTCACTGGTTAAGGTTCCATGTTCTGCACATGGCACACAAACCAACTTGAGTGGCTCAAATAGTGGCACTGAGCCACAAAGAGTGCCTATTGAAGATAATACAGGATCAGATGGTTTAAATCCTGCAGAAGGAACACAAGAATACGAACAAGGTAATGTGCGACCATTTCTGAATCCTTTCACATTTTAAAAGCAATGATAACCTCTAAATCCTACATGAATTTACTAACTATTCACTTATTATGGAAGTGTAAACTTTTCGATAATGGACAAATACATAGCATTATTTTTTATTTATGTAGAGGAAAGACTGCAAAGCAAATGGCATAATATAACACTTTGTTGATTTCCAAATCTGACATCATTTAGAAGACCATACTGTAACATGGTGGTGTCTGATAACTTCTTATTTAGAAAGGAACCTATTTCTGCATTGACTTTCTTATGTATTTGCTAGGCAGTTCCTTGGATGGACAAAATATATTGACAATCGCTGGTCAAGAATCGTTTGAGGTTAGTTTCAAACTATGCTATCTTTTTTCTAACTTAATGATCTATATATAAATTATTGACTTAATATAATGCAATTAAGCAAGCCTGGCTGAGCTTTGTGTTTATGTTGTTACTAGCAAGATGCCCGTGCGTTGCACGGAACATCAAGATGCATTTGTATGAGTAGTTTATCTTGTGGGAGAAAAGGATGAACGAGGGAAGGCCTTATTTGCAAATGTGGAGAGGGGTGTGGGTATCTTTTTGCAAAATTGCCATAGTTTCCTTCCTATCCGTCAGATATAAATCGGACGGCCTATATTGCAGGATGGCAGGCACACCATCATCACCAACTCTGTTTTTTATAAGAGTAGACTTTTATTGTTCTCACTGCTTTCTTGTTGTAACTTCATAACAAAATCTACAGGTTGAACTTTGGGACATTAAAAATTCAAAGAAGATAATGTGTTTGCCCAAAAGATGCAGTGCTAATATGACAGGTCACCCTACCAAGCAAAAAGGTTTGTCCTCACTCTTCAGCACTCCAGCTATAGTTGTTTGTTTTTTGTTGTTCAACAAAATACCAAGGTGGATTGTACGTAGTATGTGTATCCGGTGGTAACTTCTGCGTAGTAGAACCGTGAAGTATTTAAACTTGATATCAGAGTAGCCTCCACCTTTTTTGTTGTTTTAATTTTTTGTCTACCAAAAATCCAGAATTGTTCGGTTTGAGAATTGTTCGTCTGGGCTTTATTGACTTAATATAAGCCTGTATGACCATCCAGCTGCTCCACCTACATGGTCCGTTGATTCATTGTTCGGTTTCCGTTGAAGGAAGTTATAAACACATATCCAGCCTTGCAATTTGACTGACCTCTTTCACCATCCAGCAGCAAGGATGTATATATGTGATGTAGGATCAATCCTTCTTCCATGCCATGAAACTCTCTGGCATCTTGTTTATTTCTGTTTCCTGTGCTGTTGTAGTTTTCTTGTTATTGACTTTGTTTACAACTATATTGAATTAGAATAATAATCTGCATCTGCAGGACAGTCATAAAACTCCATTTTTATCGTTTGGTGCCATTTGTTTGTCTTCACTATTTATGCTTGTTAGTAATCCTTGAAAACTGTAATTCTGTTGTCCGTAGGTCTATGCATGGCCGTGCAAGCTTTCATCCCGTGTGAATCTGGAGGCTATGTTAATATTTTATCAAGGTACCCAGATCAACATTTTAACAAGCCCAATATGTTTGTATCTAATATTTCAACATATTTATCATGTGCCATGACCTAGTGTAGTATCTGAACAAAAACTATTAAGCTATTTTCAGTTAAAAAACAACTGAGCTCGCTCTTAGGTCAATTCTGGCAAATGGTTTCAATGTGAATCTGGTCCTTCTATCGGTGTCCAGGACCCATGCTCTCTTTTTATCCTCTGGCCTCTGTCCTTTGTTTGGGAGTCTTGGCTCTAAGTGTCAAGCAATGATCACACATAATAAAAAAATGGCATAAGCTGAATATATCTAATGTTTTATCTGGATAGTAACTATCATGTAGCATGGAAACTGTATTTGAATGCTTTAGCCTGGTTATATTGCACATGAATCATCTTTCCACTCACAAATTTGAGAGAATGATGTAAGATAATTCATCTCCCCCCTATGGCAGAAGTTACACTTGATCAAATTCTTGTTGCAAGTGTCATGATGTTCTGTGAGGTGGACAAATGACTATATGCAGCATGCCAATTTGTTCCTGCTTCACAATGTGCCATAAATATTGTTGTGTGTATTCCATGGGGTATGTGCAGCACATAGTCAAATGATATTGTTGATGCATATTCATTTGATTAGCTCACATGTAAAGATTACAAGTATGAGTATATGACACTTGCACAATTGAATTGATTGTGTTGTGAAACAACAAAGCAACTTTATCTTACAAAATAAAATCCATTAATTGAAGTGAGTATGTTTCAAGAGTTCAAGAATTTAGTATTATGGCATGAGTTTTTGGCTAGTCACATTATGAGCTGTAGTGATATCCATTTTTTTTAAGGCGGTAAGGCGACCTAAGGCGAGCACCACCATCTCTAGTGCCTAGGCGACGCCTAAGCGCCTAAGGTGGGCATATTTGTAAGGTGCTGCCAGGGCGCCTTATCGCGTAAGCGTCCAAGGCAGGACGCCTTAAAAACAATGGTGATATCTCAATATAATCTCATCTTCAACAGTTGCTATCTAAATATGGGAAATTGATCTCTAGTACTTGATATGATAAAATATCCCAGATTCTGTTTCTGGGGCAGGTTAAAGTGATGTCAATAACTTTTTTCAGAATGAAAAAGATTTTCTCAGTCCTTTTTGTTTGACCCAATTTCCTTGCATGTGTTCAGCGCTGACATTCAACCTTGAACTCTGAAACCAGTTGTTTCTATCTTTGAACTCTTGAATCAGTTTATTTTACCCCTTGGCCCTATCCCAAACTGTTTTATGTTGACAGAGATGACACGTGTCATCACTTCTACACTTAATAAAAAACATAGAAATCAGGATTTTTTAAATAATAAAATCACTTTTTTGGGTGACTTCGGAACTCTTTAGGAAATTTGGCGAATGGCTTTTTTGTCAGATTGACTATTGATTCATTTTCAGTTTGTCACTATCAGGAAAAAACTTTATAGGAAATTGAGGATTTCATATTGACTATTAAAAAGTTTAGCTACATGTCATCTGTGGAGTATTGAATCCTCTTTTTCATATTGAGTTTTGACTATTTCCGGCCTTTTAAAAAGTTCATAAGTTTTCAACGAGATAGGGCTAAAGGGGGTGAATTAAACTGATTCAACAGTTCAAGGTTAAAATACCAATTCTAGGGTCTAGATTGAAAATGTGCGTGTTCATTTTATTGATAAACATCGCTTTTACGGCCACCAGTTATGAAGATGGAAGCACTCTTTGGTGGGATGTACGAAAGCCTGGGTCACCCTTATCTTCAGTGAAGTATCATTCGGAATCAGGTCCCATGCTACACCCAGTTTTAACTCAATTGTGTAACCTGCCATTTTGAAGAGTAGTTATCTTTATCTTCCTTTGTTGGAATGAAACAAAGTATGATCTAATAAGATGCAGGTGTGCAGCTTTATCCATTGCTATTGACGGTTTATGCACCGGTGGGATCTCAGGAGGTGCTGATAATAAAATAGCCATGTTTGCCCTTGATCATCAGAAGGTTTGACATCAATCATTCTATGTTCTGTTTCCTGCTATGTAAGCTCCTTTTCATGAAAATGCATGCTGTGAGTAGTACCCTACAAACCCGAGTTTTCACCTTAAGTTCTACGTTATGTCACTCTCAGTACAGTTTTAGTGATATTCTCAAGTATATCCTGACACAATCATACATCCAGAAAGTGCTTCTAACAATTAGTAATAACACTCGAGACATGTAAGAACTGAGATGTGCTTACTGTGGAAAGTAGTAGTGGGCAAGGCACTATCAGTTAAGGACTTTGCATTCATCAAGTATATGTAAAAATTGATGGTGCGGTATTATGTATTATATCCTCTTTTCAGAAGATTGATCAGTGTTTGCGTGTCCAAATTGACAGTTGTGTTGAGATGTCAGTTTATCAGCTTTTCATACTTGGATATTACCCCAGATTTGGAGCAATATGTCCATGTGATAATTCATATATGTAGTGCTAACTAGTTTACACACTAGGGAAATCGAGCATCTCTTTATGATCTGCTTCATATTAATTCAGATTCAATAGCTTGACATGTCAACTACTTGTGTGATTTTTGCATCCGTTTCATCACAAGCATCACCTGCACTTGAGTGCTTACAATTTCAATTTAGAAATCAATACTTTTGAAATTCATAACTGAAATGTAGTTGTCTTGATTACAGGGCACGTTTTCTCTCAGGAATGAAATAGAAATTGAGAGACCCGGTGTAGCGGGTACAGCGATTCGGCCAGACAACAAGATTGCAGCAACTGCTGGTTGGGATCACAGGTTTGTTTCCCCATTCTTAGCTTTTACTGCTGTAACGAACCAGAGAGAGGGGGGTGAGCGAGACTTGGGGAGGAAGATGAACTTTCTTGCAAAGGGAAGATTAGGTGAGAGTTGAACTGGTCACATCACATACCCACACCAGCCACAGGTGGCCAGCTAAATACTCACGTGACCCACACACGCACACGCCGGGAAGGGTCCCACCCGCAGGGTTGCCAGGTCACACATGCCAAGTGGCCAGGTGTGACATTCTCTCCCCCTTAAGACTGAGCTTCCTCCTGGGAGCTTGGCTCCGAGTCCTCTCAAATGGCTGCCGCCGGAAACCGTTGCCGGAGAACCTCGTAGTCCTCCCATGTCATGGCGGCTGACGCTCCTTCGCCCCACTGCACCTTGACTTGCACGATGACAGCATGCCCGCGCTTCATCATGTGCCGTTCCAGTAGCTGCGTTGGTGCCGCCATCGACACGGAGAGGTCCGGCACGCGCGGCAGCTCTGCGTACACCGGCGTTTAGTCCGGCGTGAATGGCTTGAGCTGGGATATGTGGAAGACCGGATGCACCTGGCTCGCGGGCGGCAGGGAGAGCTTGTACGCCATGAGGCCGATCTTCTCGAGGACGGTGTACGGGCCGAAGAACTTGAAGGCGAGCTTGGCGCAGGGCCGGTTGATGACCGAGCGCTGCGCGTAGGGTTGCAGCTTCAGAAGCACTTGCTCGCCGACCTGAAACTGGCGCTCGGTGCGGTTGTGATCTGCCTGCTTCTTGAACCGGCGCTAAGCGCGTTCCAGCTGGGCGCGGATGTGCTTCGTGTGCGCCGCCCGGTCCATGTCGTCGCCGGCGTGTTCGTCCGCTGGCCAGGCCGGCATCGCTCCCAGATTGGCCTCCCGCCCATAGAGCCCCTTGAAGGGGGTGCAGTTGAGCGAGGCATGAAACGTCAAGTTGTACCAGAATTCGGCCATGGGCAGCCAGCGACGCCACTGGCGCGGCGCGTCATGCACCGCACACCGGAGATACATTTCCATGCACTGATTCACGCGCTCGCTCTGGCCGTCTGTCTGCGGGTGGTACGCGGTGGAGGAG
>NW_024115203.1:0-6376 GCF_003073215.2 Triticum urartu | reverse complement strand
CGGTAGCGGGCGACGTCAGGCGGCACACACACACGTATGTACGCGTACGCGTGAGCTTGGATGTGCTCGGGGATGGAAAACAGCGATGAATCGAGGCAAAGTAATGGGGGATCCGGAGGAGAAGCTCACCATGGATCCATTGGCACGCCCCGGGAGGGTCGGGGTGGGACGGAGAGGCGGTGGTGATGGCGAAACGACGACTGCCGGACGAAGAAGACGAAGACCGCGTCGGCTACGCAGCTCCCCGCCTCGTTCCAATGCCCTGAACGGACGCGTTAGAGCGCAGCGAACCTCCAGGATGTGCTCCCGGACGCCAGAGAGGCCGGTGGACGCGTCAATGACGGCGAGGCAGCGGTGACCGCGTGAGCGTGCGAGCTCAAAATCGAGCCAGAGGAGAAGGGGGCAATGGGGATCGAGGAGGGAATGAATGAGGGCGAGGTAGGGTTTCTGGGGGACGCCTTAGTAGGCCGAGGAAGGGTGCGGATGGCCGGCACGTGACCCTGGCGCCAAGGATGGCCGGCACGCACGGCTCTGCCTCTCCCCTGCGAGAGGTAGGGGAAAAGGCCGGCCAATTGGGCTGGGCCTTGTACAGTGTTAGTACTGGGCTTAAGTGAACAGGAGGGATTTCTCCTTTTCTTTTCTTTTCTATTTCTTTATCTTTTTTCTATTTTCCAATTTAGCTATTGTTTTTCTAAATAGTTTATTGATCAAATGAATTTTGTTAATTATGAAACTTTGCACAAAAATGATATGAAATATTCTAGGGTTGCACAAAAAGTAATGAGGGCATTCGCAATTTATTTGATTTTCGGTTTGAATTTAAATGTGTTGAACAGGTGCTGCTGGGTCTGTTTTAAATACTTTAGGGGCATTTTAACAACTCAAATAATATTTGTTTATACATGTAAATTATACAGTGATTATTTTCAACCCAACGAACATTTTTTTGTTTTACCGTTTAAAGAAATATTATTTTGACTTGAAATTTAAATTTGAACTAGACTTTGATTTTTATTAAGTGGCAACGTGCATAGTAATCATGATGGCATGCCCACCATTAGGGGGTATTATTGTAGCATGATTCTCGGGGTGTTACATACCCCCCCCCTGCCGTAAACTGATCCCCGTGGCTCTAGCATTACTCAATGAACCAAGTTTTAACCGTTGTTCACCTCCTACCTACTATCATTATGTTTTTTGTTCTTAAGATTAGTCTTGCTTGTATAAGTAAGAGAGAGGCCCATACTATCACTATGGGGGTGCTTTTTGTTCTTAAGATTAGTCTTGCTTGTATAAGTAAGAGAGAGGCCCCGAGGACTGATCTTGACATTTGTTTTTGAGAAACACTACATAGACACGGAAGCTCAAATATACATACACACTCATCTCTATGACGTGCGCACGTGCATAGACATGTTATTACTATAAGCACATTCGAGAAATTGAGCCGACATATTATTGAGATTGACGAAGTTGACACGAACAACTCGTAGTTGACAGACGGCCGTATTGTTGAAAAAGCAGCGCCGGAAAGCCTAGAATAAATCCAGAAAAATACGACCATCTGTATCAAGTTTAGGATTTGAACCTGTATGGATAGATTCCACCACAAGGAAATTGAGCGTCGGAGCCTAGCTCAGTTCGCATCTAGTCTTGACATTAAAGTCGCTACATCAAAAAAGGCATGGAGAAATGTGAAAGGAGATTAAATTCCGAGAAAAAAACTTAGGAAAGTGAGATAGATAGATAAGTGGGCTCCGACGCTCAATTTCTACCCTCGTTGTCCTTCAATCTACTATCTCTTTTTTTTCTGTCGAAGGGCTCTAACTACAGTTTTAGCTAACTATAAAATGCAACGTACACATTTCTAGAAAATATAACTAGGTGATAAGGTGGAACCAATCAGATAACGTGGGTCCCACCAAGCACGGGCCCACCTGTCAGCGACCAAAAGGCAGTGAAAGGCGGGGTTGGCTACGTCAGAGGATCCGTGTCCGTTTTGTCGATCATTGTTTGATCGGGTTCTTTTCTTCGCTTAGGCGTGTGTTAGTGACTTGATGTTGGTTGTGTTTGTCTCAGTTATGTAGAGGTTGGACGTGTGCTCATTGTGTTTGTATCCACTTGATGCTTCATTTTGAGTTAATAAAACCCATCATTTATCAAAAAAAAAAGATTACATACATAGAGTATGCATGATGCGTAACCTTATCATAACTGAACCAAAACCAAGATGTACATGAAAATACTCAAATATGACAATTTCATGTTAATAGTGTGTCTTCTTTCTATGTTTTGGATACCCTTTCAACAAATTTTGTCTTTTTATATGTATAGTTTGGATGTAATAATTTTGATGTGAAATTTAATATACGATCGCAATAGCCGACCAACTTCGTTGGGAGAGGTTGGCAATTACAAACTTTTCAGATGACAAGTTAAGTTGTATTGGGTTGGCAATTTCTTCAGCAACACATGGCATTTTCAAGAAAGAAATAACTTTTGTGGCAAAAAACAGTAGGATTAATATATAGATTGATTTCATGTCTTTCAAGACAAAAGATTGATTTTGTGTCAATAATGTGAAAAAAATCTAGATAGTTTTCTCGATCATTTACAAAAACCTTTTCAAAGTTGATATCATCTAGCGTTGGTATCACTGACATCTACTCATCCCTCTCCAACAATCAATTGCTGCATTAACCATCGAACAAATACACCCTAATCTTCACAGATTGGTAAAAGAAAAATCTCTTGCCCTCGAGCCCTAAGAGAACATCTGTTCTGCTGATCTCTAATCAGAACGGCACATCACAGATTCACAGCACATGCAGATGTAGTTGCCTTGTACCCGCATATTCTTCCATTTGGACACAAAAAGATGCATACATCAACATGCACCACAGCCGCACGAAAACTACGCACTTAGATGTTCAACAGCTTACATACTTAACCAATTATCTTATTACACACAGCAGGAGACAATAGTCCAGAGAAAATCACCAACCCACCATATAATAACGACTATGGTAGAACAACAAGGATCAGCCCAAGGTAAGAATACTAGCTTACGAGCTCCAATCATTACGATTTACGACCTCCCTTCAAGATGACTTCGCAGAGACAAGCTTGTCAATGAGCGTGGCAGCATCTTCAACTGTCGCAATTGCCTGCGCGCTCGTCTCCTCCACGCTGATCTGGAACTCCTCCTCAAGGCCCATCACAATCTCGACCTGCATGACAGGAACATGTAATTATTTGCTCCAACAAATGAGCCATGTTGTAACTTCCCTCCAATTATGCTCTAACACCAAAAAGCATTAAAAAAATACAGCTCATTTGAACCCTTGAGCTATTTGGCCAGGTTAGGTTAGGTACTGCTTGGCTCAAAACAAACATGCATGGCATCATGGATAGTTACCGTGTCCAGTGAATCAGCTCCAAGGTCAGAAAACTTGGTGGTACCGCAAACTTCAGTGCCTTCAGGAACAGCAAGCTGCTTCTTAACAATTTCACAAACCTTCTCCACTGTATCCTGCTTTGCCTGTTGGTACATATTCAGAAAGAACTTGTCAGTTATGAAGGACTTCCAAAATTGTAGCAATATCTATCTATACTCTTAACACCCCCCCCCCTCTCACACACACACACACAAAGTACAAGCTATGTTGGTAAGTGGCAGTACACCGATTCATTGAGCAGCAAAAGTTATCAAAAGTAAAAGCAGAATCACTTTAATAAATAAAATATTTGTCCACCGATTCATTGTGAATTACAAAATTTTAAACAAGCGCTTCTAGAGTGAAGGAACACAAAGGTAATTCCTGACAACTAGTACATTTTTTTACAAGGCCAAATAATGTGACTTTTGGGCAACCTAAAAATTTATTTGTTCAAAACTACAGAGAACTTGTATAAGAAATTATAATTTTAGCAACTCTACAGAAAAATATCACTGCCATTAGCACA
Source organism: Triticum urartu (assembly GCF_003073215.2). NCBI lineage: Eukaryota > Viridiplantae > Streptophyta > Magnoliopsida > Poales > Poaceae > Triticum > Triticum urartu. The sequence continues at coordinate 2,410 of NW_024115203.1, read as the reverse complement.
ATCAAGCAACTTCTCAGATATATTATGCATGAAGAGAAAGGATAAAACTCACTGAGCAGCAAACAGCAAATCTCATCGGCACTGGCTGCAAGCGAAGAAATGCATTGCCCCTCCTTGCACCAGAGAAAGAGAGCGAGTTCGTGTTGATTGCCTGGAATTCAAGAAACAAACATCTTGAGGCAACAAAACTTGTGTACCAAGAAAAAGTACACTGCACTGTATTCACTATTTACTGATGAAAAATAATATTAACATGCCAGAGCAAACATTCTTCTCAAAATTCTTCAATCCATCTGGCAATTCAGTATCCCACATCTGCACAAGTCTAACAGTGCAGCTTCAACTGGCCTCAGTACAACGGTACAAAGAATATTTGCAGAGAAGATACTAACAGAAATAAATTTGACTAGGCACAAAAAAATGTTACCCACAAAGTTGTACTAAAGCAGAGTCAATTAATTTGGATCAGAGGGAGTATGTTAACATACAAGAGAAAATAAATAATTGTGTATAATATACATTGTACCTAGAATTTGCAACCACATAAGTGACTAAATTACAAATGAACCAACTAGAGGGCCAAGAAAATGTCTCCTAATAAGGAAAGGCAAGATACCAAAAGAAGATTTATATTCAAGAACCAACTTTTGGGACCTCTGGAGCATGCAAAGCAACAACCTAGTACTAGCGTCCAAAATTCCAATACAACCACCAATAACACATAGGGACGCTTAAGCATACCATAATACCAATTCAATAATTCTACTAGAAAATTAAGTGCTAGGAGGATGCAAGAGTTATAGTATTCTTTTTCGGTTGGCTCTAGCTCCACCATAGCAACCATTAAGTCACACGCTTTAATTGCACATGCAGCGATCTAAGCCTCTTAACATTTCAGAGCCCCTTAACGTGTAGTAGTAACTTGCTCTTCCTCTTTCTTGCTCGCAAACATCAAAGTAGTAACATCATGTCTGCATCCTATCAATCAACCTAACGGAAAAGTAGATCTGCCCAAGTCCACCTCTGAAATGGGGCACAAAATGAGGTGCTCCCCGCAGTCCCAAAAAAATAAAAACAAGAGTCGCTAAACCCAAATCACCACTAAATTCGCGCATCGTACAGTGCCTAGATCGGGCCGCCGGGCGAGTACGGATCGAACAGCACGAAAGCTAAAACCCAGCGGGGCAGACGGATCCGACGTACGGACGACACAAGGTGGCGGATCTGAAGATGGGGCGTGCGTCCGCGGGCATACCTTGACGGGCTTGGCGAAGGACACGGCAGATCCGGCGATGGAAGCCATGAGGCAGCACGCGAAGGGAGGCGGCGAGCACGAAGAGCGTGAGGGCGACGGGGAATGGACTCGGTGGGTGGGGTGAGGTGGAGCTGAGGGGAAGAAGTGACCTTGCCACATTTATGCGCGGGGGAGTGATGGCGCATCGGGAGTATCGACGGCGGGGTCCACGAAGCGGCGACACCGGCCGGTCCGTCCTCGCCCCGGCCATCGCTGGCTCCACCGCGCACTTGGGCCGAGTACTAATGACTTCAGTTGAATGTGACGGAACGAAGGCCTATCTGGCCCAAATGTTCCGACCTCGAGTTTTTCTTTTAACCTGTAGCCCATCAAGTGTTTATCTCACCCGGAGGAAATAATGGCGTTGAAAACAGAGGTTGGTGCTTGCGATTATAGCCAAGCATAAAAGCCTGATTCCCATCTAAAAAAATTAAAAACACATGAAAGCTTAAGAAGAGAGGGAACCGGCAGTTTCAGTGACGTCTGTGTTGTCGGTGCACACTGATCTCGTGAACAGAAAACGAGATAGTGCTGCCGTGAGCAGTTCATACCTTTCATTTTCTATGAGTATCTTCCTGCTAGAAAAAATATTAATGTATGAGAAAGTCTTCACCATAATGTTTTGGGTGTGTTCGTCCTATAAAGCCCATAGCACGGCAACTTCCCAACTATCTGCTATAATAGTGTTTTCCCGGCTCCCATGAGGAAGGGACGATGACGGCGGCGCGCCTTCAGCTGGCTCCAATTCTTGTAGTTGTCGCTAGATGGTGTACGGATCCAAATATAATTTTTAGGTCCGATGTTCTTTATATATATTTTTTACAGTTGATGAATAGATCGAAAGTTTTTGCGCTAAATAAAAGTCTCCACCCCCCAAAAAAGGCAAAAGTATCCTTCTAATCCCAATCTCAAATGCTTCTCCATGAATGGTAAAATAATAATAATAATAAATTCTCCTCTTTTTACATCAAAACATTGCTTAGTTTTTCTTCTTCATCAGAAGTGTGTACTGTCTCGCCATCGACAGCACATCGAGCCCTAATATGTAATATGTGTGCCGCTAGCACCGGATGTCACTTGTGTCATCTGGAAGACAGTGTGGGGATGCCCAGTCCC
>NW_024115202.1:0-14017 GCF_003073215.2 Triticum urartu | reverse complement strand
GGGGGGGGGGGGGGGGGGGGGGGGGGGGGACGACGACTTAGAACCCATTCGTCTGGTCAAGCAATCAGCAATTTGGACATAATTACTTTCATAGAGCTCCAATAAACATTCTTCAAATAGTTCGCATGTTGATACGTCACATGCTATTATCATACCACTTTTGAATATTTTTTTACTGTTTTTCAGGACTAACCTTAATTTAGTGTCCAAATCCAGTTGCTGTTTTCTGCGTGCTCTTTAACATTTCATAAAACCATTATTTCGGACCTCCAAAGCAACCAAGATTTTGACGATTTTTTCCGGAGGAAGAAGAGTCCATAAAGCAATGAAAGCTGTCGGGGGCACCCGTGGGCCGCGCGTGGCCAGGTGGCGCGGCAAGGGGCAGGCCACGCCGTCCTACTGCGTGGGCCCCAGGGGCACCACCTTACTCCCCAAGCTATATAAATTCCAAATATTCCGGAACCTTTTGTACCATTTTTTCCCAAATTTTCAGCTGCCGCAAGTTCCTGTTCCGCGGAGATCCAATCTGGAGGCTTGTTCCGACGATCTGCTAGATGAGAGTCGATGCCCGGAGCCATCTTCATCAACCTCGCTGCCAACATGACCATGCGTGACTAGTTCCTTTGGACTATAGGTCCATAGCAGTAGCTAGATGGCATCCTCTCTCCCTTGTGATTAAAAAAAATGAGACCAACCCAAGGGCTAGTCCTTATTGGCTTTTCTTTATAGGAGAAACTCTGTGAGCACCGCACGTCCGTGCCTGGACTCGAACTCGGGTGGGCTGGCAGCAACCTTAGCTGCCCAGCCAACGGGTCGACGCTCCGTCCTCCTTTCCCTTGTGATTCAATACAAAGTTCCCATCAGCTACCTCACATGATCGGGATCAATCTGATATAATATTATTGTGTTTGTTCGGATATGTTGAATTGTCACTTTATGATCAAATTTATTCTTAAATATTATTACAAAAATTATTGTTTGTCCGTTGCATAATTAATAGTCATATATGCTTTTCGGATCTGTGTGTTGTTCTTTGGCAAAGTTTGATGCTTACGTCTTCCATCTGAGTGACAAAAAGGGAACATACATGTATTGAGTTGTTGCTACTAAGGATAAAGCCATAGTTTCTCTATCACGTCCCTCGGCGGTCTTCGACGCGCTACGGCCGAGGCATGGGCGACGGCGGCGTGGTCTTCCTGGGCCCGATCTGGGCTTACAGGTCACGGCCGCTGCTGCTTCAATCGGTCGCGGTTCACGACACGTCGGTGTGTGGGACTACGCCAACGCGACGACGCAGTGGCGCTATGGAGGCAGCAGCCCGGGCCCAGCATACTGAGTGCCTCGGGCGTCTTTGCTGGCAGTCCCTTGCGGCTCCGTCGTGGATGTTGCTTGGCAGGCGCTCGTCTGGGTCTTCATTCGAGTGTGCTCCATTTGTACAGCGCCGAAAGGGACTAGTGGCAATCTGGGTCGTCTTCTCCTCCACAACCGGCTGGTGGCGTGGGGGCTGCTGGCTCGGACCAAATATAGGTGGTTTGGTTGTGCTAGTCTTCTTGCGCCAGGTCGCCGATCTGCTTGTTTTTGGCCTCCTCGTTCTAGCCGCTGACGAGGTCCGGTCTTCCTGTAGGTGATCTCCGACGTTTGGCGCATGATGCCACTGGATATCTAGAGCTAGAGAGGCTTCATTCGGGCGTGGTGCGAGGCTTCGTCTTCTTGTCAGTGCCATGGGATATGTCCTAATATAGATTTGCATGAAACTGATTGAGGTGGAAAAAGTCATGATGGCTTCGGTCGGAGGTTAGTAATGGCGGAGAGGGTACTGGTTGCGATGACGATTATGAGGCATAGGTTCTCCATGTGTGTGTCCAGTGTTTGGCGACTTGCAGTAGCAGCCTTGGCAAGTAGGGGTGGCAGCACAGGTAGACTGCATTCTTGATGGTGCTCCTCGAGTATCGAGTCGTGATTTTCAAGGTGAAAACCTAAGGTGTGGCCTTCATTGATTGTACCTGGCAATAGCCTTCCTAAAGGCATTGCTTCGGAAACTCGGACTTTCTCCAGGGTGAAAACCCAAGATCTTCCATCAGGCGACGACAAAGTTTGTTCATGGTTTCCTTTTTGGAGGCGTTGCTTTTGGAGAATATTTTTTGTAGTTTGAGTGTTGTCTTCGGTGATGGTTAGAGTGCTGTTGCGAGTGGTTCATCATCGCGATGGGTCTTGTTTTCCTTTTCTCTTTTTTTTTCTTGGTAGTGTGCATCCATGTCTTTAGACATCTTGTTGGTGCAGAGACTAGGTGTAATTGATATCTTCGTGATATCAATATATTTCCTTTATCAAAAATCACACTTGAATGATAGTTTTATTGTCTACATTATTCATCATGCTTATTATGTTTGTTATGAACTTAATACCTCAAGATGCATACATGATAGCAGTATTTAGGGGGAGTATTAGTGGTACATGAAGTTGGATAACGGTTTCCATATCACGGACATAATGTCTAGGTTGAATTATGCCATGACTTGTCATACCCATAAAAATTGTAATTTAAGCACTGTCCAGCTATAATTTTTTCACCATACCATATCTATCTTGCTTGGAGAGATGCCTCTAGTAAAATTATGATCCCCACATCCGTCCCTTTATGACCGCAAATGATGATTGGAATAATCTCAACACTTTGCTCAACGACGATGAGTTTGCCATGAATGAAGATGATACCTCCGAAGAGCTCTACCGTAGCTTGACCACATTTGCTATCTCTCAAAGGGATCATCAATGCAGGGACATAGATGACAGTTGGATCAAGCGCAAGTTTCTTAAAGCGATCGTGCCTTTCAACAAGAGCACTTCTTTCATGATTCGTCAAAGACCGTATTTTTGCACAACTTGAGGCACGTCTGGCCCATGAGCAAAACTAATTTGAAATCTGGCCCCCGGGCTCGGCGCCACACTACACGGAGCCGACCTGTACAAGTTCGGCGTCGTGCTACGTGGAGCCGACCTCAGATGGGCCCACAGAAACCCTAAGGGCCATATTTGCTCGGCTCCACATAGCATGGCGCCGAACTTGTACATCTCGGCGCCATGTGGTGTGGCGCCGACATGTACAACTTCGACGCTATGCTCCGTGGCACCGACCCCAGGAGCCAGATTTCAAATTAGTTTTGCCCAAGGGCCAGATATGTCTCAAGTCGCTTAAAGGAGCCAGATTTGTCAAAGAATACTCAAAGACCAGGCTTTCACTCCATTCCCTTCAACGATGTGTTGAATGACTTCATCTTCATGGGAATCCTGAGCAAGACCACCGACAATGCTCTAGCTTGTGCTCGTTGGGTCAAGAAGCCCAACCTTGCGTTGAATTCCAAAGTGGTCGAAGGAGAAGAGGAAGGAGGAGGAAAAGAAGAAAATGTAGCGCACGAGATGGGCGACACGAAGGCTGTTTTTTTAAGAGATGGACAAAGACCAAATTATTTACTTTTGATCACAAAAATAGCATTCTCTGACATCCTGCAAATTATTTTTTGCAAGATTATCTTCGGAAAGAACTATCATGCGACGAGGTTACTGTCCGGTACCTCGCCTAGTTTTTTTTAGGTTTTTTAGAACTTGTCAAATATCGTCCGCTCATCATCCCGGTGTATTCAGTTCAGAGACTTCAGAGTTGGACATGCACCGTGGTACATCATCCCAGTGTATTCAGTTGAGAGACTTCAGAGCTGGACAAATCCAATGAAAGGACGGTTTGGAGACGCATCAATCTCAGAATCAGAACTGTAATTTCCATTACCATCTCCAATCACCGTACATTTCTTCACTCGTGGACAACGTAAAAATTGTCGATCGAGGAAGCGAGATCTGATCGGCAAACCTCAAGGCATGCAGGGGCTGGGCCTTACGGGGAGAACTCGATACTACAAAGAAGCACACCTAAACTAAAGCAACTCTTGTTCAACCTACACAATCCCGGTACACATCAAAGCACCAGGCCCTACGATACTCCTTAGATTGGTCGAGAAAATGCTGCTTGCCCTGGCTGAGGATCATCTTCTGAAGCTGAAGCCGGTCTTGGCGCCCGGCGCCACGAGGCTGCCGAGGGTCCTTGCGATCTGCAGCTTGAGCTGGCCTCTCTTGAGCGGAGGCCTCTTCTCCTTGCTGCTGCTGCAGCTGCTGCAGGGGTGCCCGTACTCCATTGCTCCTCTCTTCCTCCTCCTCCTCTCCGCGCTTGAGATTCAAAGTGGTGGCCTGTGTTGCTGAGGAAGGCGAGAGCTGGTTTGTGGATGGAGAGTGTGCAAGGCGGGCGGAGCTGATTTATAGCGCGAGCTTTTTGGGCACGTTCCGTTGGTTAAGTTGCGCGTGCTCCTTTGCTTGCTTATTTGTAGTCGTGTGGGGTAAATTTTGCTCCTGTTGTGGGTGCGTGCGGAGTCACTTGTCACTGACACTCGTCGAGGAGCGAGGGAGGGAAGCATCCGTGAAGGACATGCGTACTGCCTAATGATGGATCACGAGCCAGATTAGGGAGCAGTTAATCTCGTGGCAATCAGATTAGATTAGGCGGCCGGCTGCCTGTGGAGCCAGATGCACGCTACTACTAGATTCTTGAGCGCGTCTTTCCCGGACTAAATCCATCGTTAGTGCTAAGTGGATGTGCTTTTGAGTTAGGTAAATGCAACTGCGCCGTTAGGTGGAACTGAAGAATCTAAAGCAGATCTAGCATTATTGCGCTACCAGGGTTTATCGCTGGTGACAAAACCTGTCGAGAGAGAGAGAGATTCAGATTAACGCCCTCGACCGTGTCACGTGGTTGGTGGTACGGCCTCTTTTGGCGCACCCGCGGGCAGCCTAGCACGAGGGAGTGGCAGTGGGTGCCGGCCTGCCGGGGGAGAAAGCATGTATCACATGCCAGAAATGGATGGGCTCGAGGTGTAGTGGTGCAGGCTCCGGTGGGGTGAGTGGTGACCGGTGGCCTGCTTTTGGTTGGAGCGTCATCCTCGCCGGGCGCGACGGCGAGCCGCAGCCGCGTCGGGAACTCCACAGCTCCATCGATCGGTGCGGTTCGGTGGAGCTTGAAGTTCTCGTCTGTCCGGCAGCTCGGAGATGCTTTGAGTGTGCGACTACTACGACCGATTTTAATACAGTCCTCGTGATGCATCAATCGTGGTAATAACCATGACATACAGTGATTCTCATCAAAAATACATTTTAGTAAAATCGTAATACTTGCCAGAATTGTCATACGACCCGATGGCAGAGAGATTGGGAAAAGATAATGCCCCATCCACAAGTGGGTCTCACAATATGGAGGCTGTCGATGTGAAGACTCTAAGTCTGTGCATCACCTTCGACATCCACCATAGTGCGTATGAATCACGCTCAATATACATGGGAGGCTGCCAATGTAGCACTCTGCTAGAGTTGATCTAAAAGCATCTTTACAGAAAAGATCAAACTTCCTCACTTGTTCACGGAAATGTTCCTGGACATATTTAGCACAAGCCTCATCTCTAATATGTACCCCATTTGTGTGTGCACAGTTCGTAAAAAGCCCATATCCAATTAGATCCAACTGTGTGAGGGAGAAACCGGGTATCCGTGAATAGCTTATATCGTGAAAAAAACTAAGGTACAAGATTATCAAAGGACTGTGCTAACGACCAGTCGAGCGACAGATCCGCACGACTAGTTTCCCACGCTCACTTTCACTGATTTTTTTCCTTCTCTCAAAAATCGTAGTAAATTGCTAGTGGTTTTTTTTTGGTTTTTCGCTACATAATATGAAAAGAAAATAAAAGTGCTTGAAAGAGGATTCAAACCTAGGTCTATGTAATACCTATCAAGCTTAATAACCAACTAAGCCACCTTTTGTTGTTGTCTATTGTAGAATGACAATGTTATTTGAACCTTTCTTATTTCTGCCATATCAGAAGAAAAAATAAAGATTGGCTTGGTAACTTTGGCAATGACCAGCGTCATAACTATGGTCTGAGCAACATGATAACTATATCATGATAAGGCTGGTAACTACAGTATGAGAAAGTTAAAAGCATGGGGAAGTATGATAATTTAACATAGAAATTACCGGTGAAATGTTTCAAAAACTTTTTTCCCTTGGATGAAAGACACCATGGTGTTTAAACGTAAGATATTAGTTATCAAGTCTGCGATGATACATCATCATATTATTTACATAAAAATTATTGGATGTATGTTTTTCAACAAAAAAGTTTCAGGTCAAAAGGAACAGTGGCGTTTATATGGGAGTTATCAATTTTATATGTTTCTATTACCATGTTATTTACACAGAAATTAGCGGGCCATCACCCCCGCCCCCCCGCCACACTCACCATATTTAGCAGGATCAGGTACATAAGTTATCAAGTCTGTGATGTGTGAGTTATCATGTTATTTGCATAAGAGTTATCGTGGTATGGTTCAACAACTCCTCCCACCCCTACCCCCACCGACAAAGTTACCAGGACCGGGTACATAATTTATCATGTCTACGATGTGTATTTATCATGTTATTTGCATAGAAGTTACCGTGGTATGTTTCAACGACTCCCCCCACCCCTACCCCCGCCGACAAATTTACCAGGACTGGATACACAATTTATCATGTCTACGATGTATGAGTTATCATGTTATTTGCATAGAAGTTATCAGGACAGTGATGCGTAAACTATCATCATATTTACACAGAAGTTATCGAGGGTATATTTCATCAAAACCCCTCCCTCCAGCGGAGGGAAAAGTTATCATGTTTGCGGTGCATAAATTATCGGGGGTATATTTCAGCACCCCTTCTCGCCAAAGTTACCAGGACCGGGGTACATAAGTTATCGGGTCTCTGATGTCTGAGTTACCATGTTGTTCACATCAGAGTAACTGGCGATATTTCATCAACACCACTTCCCTCAAAGTTACCAGGATCGAGGTGCATAAGTTTATCAGGTATGTGATGTGTGAATTATCATGATATTCACACAAAAATGACCCGGGATATTTCATCAACGCCTCCCTCCCGATCGCCAAAGTAATCAGCACCGAGTACATAAGTTATCAGGTATGTGATGTGTGAGTTACCATGCTATACACACACAAAAATTACCAACGGTATATTTCATCAACCTCCCCTGCCAAAATTACCATGGTGTCATCAACTCGAGACGAGTTGGTAAAATAATCTACTCAAGTGCGGAAAAGATCGGATATTGCATTGACTTTTGTGCAAACATAGAAAAGGAGACAGGTTAAAAAGCCTATTTGCTTCCATCTTTACAAGAAAGAAACGTAGATGAGGTGGTTGGTTAGCAGGTTACCTTGTAAAAGGTACAAGGATTGAATCCTGTTGGCACATTATTTTTTGCCGAGAAAGATTAACGCGAGTTAATTACTCACCACCTGAAAAATCGGGAATCAGAGAGATTAACGCAAGTTAATTACGCACCTGAGAATCGGCGGGAGTCAGATTATTTTTTGCCGAGAAAGATTAACGCGAGTTAATTACTCACCATCTGAAAAATCGGGAATCAAAGAGATTAACGCGAGTTAATTACACACCTGAGAATCGGCGTGAGTCAGAGAGATTAAGGCGAGTTAGTTACGCACCACCTGAAAATCGGGAATCAGGTTGTTGCATATTTCCTGCCGACTGGAAATTAGCATTCTCGATTATCAAAATAAGAGAATAAATAAACTATTAAAGGAATCTCTTTTCACCGTAGGGGCAACGGGCCGACCCTGGCCGGCCACTGCGTTAACAGCTGTAGTTTCAAGGGCGAGAGTGTTAAAACTTCGAGTTTTTAATTGCAATGTATAAGTTGGAGTTAAATTTGCATAGAAAGACATAAATATGCAGAATTACATGAACAGAACCACCGATCAGGCCTTACTCTCACGACAGTATATTTGTACAAAGTATGTTACAGTCGAACTTTGAGTCGTATGGTGTGTACATAGGATATGAAGTGTTGTCCTATTAAAACACTTATATCCTAAATCTCTTGTATATGTGGGGTAGACACATGATGTAACCTATACTAACATAATAGCACAGACACGCAGAGGGAGCCGGCGGCGTGTGCCCTATAAAGGATCATGGGGAGAGGTGTCCGTAGTCATGCCCCAGAAATGTAGCCATATAGGTGAACCTCGTTAACAAATACCGATGTCGTGTCTCGCGTGTAATTGCTTATTCCTCGATAGATTGAGCCTCAGATTAACTCTAACAATTAACTGAAGCTCGGAGCCATACAAGCAAAGTTCCTGGCGATTAGGTTTAGCGCGTCCCCCCCCGGCGGCGGCCGCTGATCCTGTGGGTTGTGGCCTTCTGGTGAGGCTAGCTTGATGTACTGACGAGGTACTCTCTTCTCAGTTTTCTGTCCCCTAGCAGATGAAGCTAGGGTTTGATGTCCTCCGGCGGCTCCGCTGACCGTGAGTCCTCTTCGTTAATCACTGCTATAAAGTGGAGATCCGCTGTCCTCCGGCGGCTGCGCCGACTGAGAGTTTCTTCTTTGTCGAATACCGGGTGTACGGTCTCCTCGTCGCAGGCGGACCGATCGTCATGAAAGTCTTGAGTTGGAATTGTCGCGGGCTTGGGAACGCCGCGGCCGTTCGAGCTCTAATGGATGTCCAGCGAGCATGCAACCTTGAGGTGATGTTTTTGTCAGAGACACATCTTGAAAGTTATCCATCGGAGTGTTTAAGGAAGAGATTGCACATGGACCAAAAGTTTGTGTGCCCTGGAGATGGTAGAAAGGGATGACCGATCTTGTTTTGGAAAAAGGAAATCAAAGTGCAGCGGCTGAACCTAGATCCGATGTATATAGACGTGACAGTGGAAGACTCAAATAGCTTGGTGTGGAGACTTACGGGCATGTATGGTAAATTTAGATGGGAAAACAAGTACAAAACCTGGGATCCCATGCGCCATCTTCATCATGCTCACAATCTTCCCTGGTTGCTGATTGGGGACTTAAACGAAATTCAGTCTCTACACGAAAAAGAGGGTAGAAACCCACGCCCACAACAGTATATGCATGCATTTCAAAATGCTATTGATGATTGTGAGCTAAGGGATATTGGTTTTTTGGATGATAAATTCACATGGCATCGAGGACGGATCCGAGAACGACTAGACAGGGGTTTGGTGAATGAAGCATGGGCGAATCTTTTCCCATGGCAGCTTTGGAAAACTTACAGTACAACCACTCGGATCATAGACCATTGTTGGTCAACACTGAACACTATACTGTGCCCGTTCATGGCGATGCAAGACCATTGAGATTTGAGTCGAGGTGGTTGCGAGAAGCAAAGTTCAATGATACTGTAATGGACGCTTGGTAGAAAGTAGGATCGGACCCTACGGCCAATTCGGTTTATGAGAAGTTAAATCGCATGCATGCGATGTTCCACGATTGGGACCGGAGGGTTTTGAAGAAACCTAAACAGCGCCTCCGTAAGGCACAGCATGATCTTGAGAGGGTGATGAGAGGCCCAATTAATGACAACAGTGAAGAAGTGCGCAAACAGCTTTTAGAGCTGATTGAATACCTACTAGAACTTGAAGAAATTCATATGATGCAAATGTCACGTATTTCGTGGCTGAAAAATGGTGATAGAAATACGGGCTTATTTCAAGCCTATGCTTCGGCAAGGAGAAAAAGAAATTTTATCAAAAAGTTGAAAGACTCAGATGGAAAATTGATGGAAGGTACAACGGAACTAAACCCACATATTCAGAGTTACTTCTCCAACCTTTTTACGTCGTCATCCCCGTTCTTTGAACGCTTCCGCTCGCGATCTACAAGGTACGTAGATGCATCTAATCACTCATTGCTAGATGAACTCCTAGATGGATCTTGGTGAAACCATAGGAAATTTTTTGTTTTCTGCAACGTTCCCCATCATTGCCCTACGTCAGGACCTTCAAGATGATACCATGTAGATGAGAAAGTTTGCAATACAATAGACGTTGTATTGATGAGGTGCTGATGCACGTATATATAATACAAGAAAAGACCTCTACCTCAACTATACAAGACTAAAAGATGGGCCATAACTCTAATACACGTGCAATACAAAATACATACTCAACATGAAGCATTGTGTTTATCATTCATCCCGGCAAGTATCAAACTATTAACGTGGTGGAATAACTAGTCCACCAGGGTTTTTGTCCGGATTTTTCGGTGCAGTGTGACCTGACCCGACACTCTTGGATGGCGGATTGCGGTCCCTTTGTTGATTAGGATTGGATGACTTGCAGCGCCTCGAGGGGAAAGGGTCAAGCGGTGACGTGCTCGCCCCGTTGGGGCCTCCGAATTCGCCACGACGCGTCGCCGCCGCCGGCAGGGGCCGCTGATCCTGTGGGCTGTGACCTTCTCGTGAGGCTAGCTTGATGTACTGACGAGGTACTCTCTTCTCAGTTTTCTGCCCCCTAGCAGACGAAGCTAGGGTTTGATGTCCTCCGGCAGCTCCGCTGACCGTGAGTCCTCTTCGTTAATCACCGCTGTAAAGTGGAGATCTGCTGTCCTCCGGCGGCTGCACCGACTGAGAGTTTCTTCTTTGTCGAATACCGGGTGTACGGTCTCCTCGTCGCAGGTGGACCGGTCGTCATGAAATTCTTGAGTTGGAATTATCGCGGGCTTAGGAACGCCGCAGCCTTTCGAGCTCTACTGGATGTCCAGCGAGCATGCAACCCTGAGGTGATGTTTTTGTCAGAGACACATCTTGAAAGTTATCCATCGGAGTGTTTAAGGAAGAGATTGCACATGGACCAAAAGTTTGTGTGCCCTGGAGATGGTAGAAAGGGATGACCGATCTTGTTTTGGAAAAAGGAAATCAAAGTGCAGCGGCTGAACCTAGATCCGATGTATATAGACGTGACAGTGGAAGACTCAAATAGCTTGGTGTGGAGACTTACGGGCATGTATGGTAAATTTAGATGGGAAAACAAGTACAAAACCTGGGATCCCATGCGCCATCTTCATCATGCTCACAATCTTCCCTGGTTGCTGATTGGGGACTTAAACGAAATTCAGTCTCTACATGAAAAAGAGGGTGGGAACCCACGCCCACAACAGTATATGCATGCATTTCAAAATGCTATTGATGATTGTGAGCTAAGGGATATGGGTTTTTTGGGTGATAAATTCACATGGCATCGAGGACGGATCCGAGAACGACTAGACGGGGGTTTGGTGAATGAAGCATGGGCGAATCTTTTCCCCATGGCAGCTTTGGAAAACTTACAGTACAGCCACTTGGATCATAGACCATTGTTGGTCAACTCTGAGCACTATACTGTGCCCGTTCATGACGATGCAAGACCATTGAGATTTGAGTCGAGGTGGTTGCGAGAAGCAAAGTTCAATGATACTGTAATGGACGCTTGGCAGAAAGTAGGATCGGACCCTACAGCCAATTCAGTTTATGAGAAGTTAAATCGCATGCATGCGATGTTCCACAATTGGGACCATAGGGTTTTGAAGAAACCTAAACAGCGCCTCCGTAAGGCGCAGCGTGATCTTGAGAGGGTGATGAGAGGCCCAATTAATGACAACAGTGAAGAAGCGCGCAAACAGCTTTCAGAGCTGATTGAATACCTACTAGAACTTGAAGAAATTCATATGATGCAAATGTCACGTATTTCGTGGCTGAAAAATGGTGATAGAAATACGGGCTTCTTTCAAGCCTATGCTTCGGCAAGGAGAATTTTTTTTTATCAACAAGTTGAAAGACTCAGATGGAAATTGGATGGAAGGTACAACGGAACTAAACCCACATATTCAGAGTTACTTCTCCAACCTTTTTACGTCAGAGGTACAGTACACCGATCCATCTATTCTTTCTAAGGTCAATTCCAAAGTTACAGCTCAGATGAACAACATGTTATTAGCTCCTTATACTCCGGATGATGTTCGTAAAGCTGTTTTTAGCATCGGTGATCTTAAGGCACTAGGGCCTGATGGCCTCCATGCAGTCTTTTTCAAAAAATACTGGCATATATTAGGGGAGGAGATAACCCAAGAAGTTCTTATTGCAATTAATTCAAGACAGATCCCAGCTGAATGGAATGATACAACGATTGTTTTGATTCCTAAAGTTGACTCTCCAGAGATGGTAACTCAGTTTAGACCCATTAGCCTTTGCAATGTTTTGTACAAGATTATATCAAAGATGCTTGCTGCTCGGTTCAAAACAATTCTTCCTGATATTATTTCTCCAACCCAAAGTGCCTTTGTTCCTGGGAGGCTCATTACTAATAACATTCTCATCGCTTATGAATGTATTCATAAAATAAAAAATAAAAGAGTGGGTCGATCAGGTCTATGTGCAGTCAAGTTGGATATGCATAAAGCATATGATCGAGTAGAATGGGTGTTTCTGAGGAACATGATGTTGAAGTTGGGATTTCATGAAAGTTTTGTGGAAATGATGATGGCTTGCGTTGGATCCATAAGATACAAAGTAAGGTACAATCCGCAAGAAACTGAGATGTTCATACCTACTAGAGGAATTAGGCAGGGAGACCCCCTTTCTCCCTATCTATTTCTCCTTTGTGCAGAAGGTCTTTCTAGTCTATTGCAGTATGAAGAAGAAGCTGGTGGCATTGAGGGAATTAAAGTGTGCAAGAATGCACCGTCAATCTCACACCTTTTATTTACTGACGATTCTTTGATTCTCATGAGCGCAGATGTTTTAAATGCAGCTTCCTTACAGCAAGTGCTAGATACCTATAAAATTCTGGACAATTGGTAAGTTTGGCAAAGTCTAGTGTTTTTTTCAGTCCTAATACCAGTGCAGTTTCAAGATCTGAAGTTTGCCAACAATTACATATTGACACTGAGGCATTATTTGATAAGTACCTAGGCCTTCCGGCTATGGTAGGAGCTGATCGTAGTGACTGTTTCAAGCACTTCATTGAAAGGATTAAATAAAGAATCCAAGGATGGATGGAAAAACAATTATCAGTTGGAGGTAAAGAAATTCTTCTTAAAGCTGTGGCACAAGCTATTCCTATTTTTGCTATGTCTGTCTTTTGTCTACCAAAAGGTATTTGCAAGGAAATCACAGATATTATTGCTAGTTTCTGGTGGGGAGATGATGAGGAAAATAAGAAAATGCATTGGTATTCTTGGTGGAAATTATGTTACCCAAAGAGTGAAGGTGGTATGGGCTTCAGAGATCTATACTCGTTTAATTTGGCAATGCTAGCTAAGCAATGTTGGAGACTTATTACTTCACCTGAGTCACTTTGTGCACGAGTTCTTAAGGCAAAATACTTTCCAAATGGAGGCCTCTTACAATCATCTCTAAAAAATGGGGCTTTGTTCACTTGGCAAAGCATTATGAAAGGTCTTGAAGTGTTCAAAAAAGGCTATATTTGGAGAGTGGGCAATGGGAATGAAATCAACATATGGTCGGATCCATGGATTCCTTCCAGTCCCAACAGAATGATCATCACACCCAGAGGTCAAACAGTCGTATCGGTGGTGAGTGACTTGATTGATCCTCACACATGACTTTGGGACGAACAACTTATTAATATGATTTTTAATCCCGTCGATGCTCGAAGGATTCTGCAAATCCCATTAAGTCTTCATGCCTTTGACGATTTCATCGCATGGCACCCTGATAAAAAAGGGATGTTCTCCGTTCGAACAGCTTATAGAATCCAATGGTTACATAAATTTGGGACGCATGCAAATGACATCAGTCGACCGGGAGGTTCTGCTACTCCAACGGTATGGAGTACATTATGGAAGCTGCAAATTCCACGTAAAGTTTCAATATTTTGCTGGCGTTTACTGCATGGAATTCTGCCCCTAAAAGGTATACTCGCTAATAGACACGTTGGGGCAATTGGAGGGTGCCCAATTTGCCACAAGAGCTCTGAAGATATTCACCATCTATTCTTCGTGTGTATTCACTCAAGAGGTATGTGGAGCCGACTTGGATTGACAGATTTCATCAACACCGCAACAAATGTTGATAGATCTGGGTCAGTTATTATGGAGTA
>NW_024115201.1:0-43032 GCF_003073215.2 Triticum urartu | reverse complement strand
CAAATATATATCATCAATGTCTCACAAACCACCATATTAATTTACACATACACAAATGTATAGCTATATACAATTTCTCCTACATATGCATGTTGCCTTCGGAGCCAGTGGCATTAGCCTAATTGGTGCCTTCGGAGCACGATGACAATTGGAAGTGGTTCATGACCTGGTCGATGGGGGCGGTAGCGGGTAATAGTATTCTCCCGTCGGATTTATGACATGGTCGAACAAAAATCCCGCTATTTCCTCTTGAAGTGCTTCTACACGCTCCGTTTCTAGGAGCTTGTCCCGCACCTCTTTGAACTGTTAAGAAGGAGATCAATATGCATGTGTATTAGTTGTGTGACTAGATATCGATAATGGTGTAAAAATTGTGAATAGTGTTCTGACAAGCGTACCCATTCCTGTCTTTGAGATCTGCTCCTTTCGGACGCCATCATGCGAATGTTCTCGCAAACGCAGAATGCACACAGATCAGTCCCCTGCGCCTGCTTCAGGGCCTTTATTACGAGAATGGAATTTAATTTGATCAGATAATAATTAATCAAGCATGATAATTAAAGAGATGGCAGCTAGCTAGCTAGTACTACTTAATTACTTGGGTCGAAACCATTTCAGCTGTCGTTTCCATTCGCCTTCCGTGACGCTGATGAACCTTACCCAAGCCCTGCCCGCCGACAAAGAAAATGAATAAAGGGGTTATAAAATAGTTCATATCATGAAATGACGAACTAAATAGGCCGAGATATACAGTTAATAATGATTGAAATTACCTGTTGACTATCCCATACAAGATGTTGTAGTCACTATTTGCTTTGAGTAGCGAGTCCAGTATTTCAACTGTTCCGGCGTCAACTTTAATGATACACAAGATCCAGTGAAATCTGCATGCACACACATTTGCATGTCTTAATTAAGCGGGCATATGTAAGCAAAAACATGTAGCTAGCTAGTAGGCAAAAACAGAGAATTTGTAGTACAAGAAAGTGTGACTCACTGGAAGTTGTAAGGAAGTAGTATATCTTCATTGTATTTGAGGCGCTTCAAGAACTCTAGCATGCTGTCCTCTACCTGCTTTTCATGATACTTGTTTATTTTCCATGTGTATTCATTAACGGTGTTTGGGTCAATGAACCCAATGCCATAGCGTCCACCTTTTCTCATTTCATACATCTTCATCCTGCATAATACCACAGAAAAGAATATAGTGAGGATAATTACAGGTAATGATTGATCAAAAGGATCACTACAGCTAGCTTGAGACTTAAATTACAGAAAGAAATCACTTACAGACAATAGCAACTGACGATAGATTTGTCGAGTGCGTCTTGATTGTATAACTGAAACAGTTCAGAATACTCAACGGCCACAGCTTTCTCATGGTAGTAATGATCCTTCTTGACATACACCATGAGGGACTCTCGATCGGATCTCTTGATAATGTCCATGTACCATTGATGCAATTCATACATTCTCGTTGGGAGCTTCTTGACATCTTCTGGCTTGACCAAAGGTTGGCCCCGGACATATTTCCGTTTTATTTCCTCCTCTGTAATCACAGGCATGTCCTCGATCTCGAGGAGTTGTCCAACAGTGATATTGAGTTCTTCAGCCTGCATTATATGCTCCTGGGTTATTACCACATCGCCCACCTCGGGAACGTAAACTGTTTGGCCACAATAATATTGGGCGCGCGTACTGTCATGTGTTGTTGGCGGCACAACAAGCGGGGGGATCGATTGCGCCGCCTGTTCTCCCAGCTGGGCAACGGTTTTCCAGCATTTTTGGACAGCTGCTTGTTGTTTGCTCGAGCTCGAGCTCGCCTCCTTCTGTAGACGTTGTCGATGTAACTTCCTGATGTGGCGCTCATAGTCTGTGTCAATAGGCTTAGGAGCTGGTGGTTGAGCCATACGAATGAAGTGGTCAACTAGTTCCACATGCACTTTCTCCCTTGGCGGCGGTGGCAGTTTCGGTCCAAAATGGGCGTCGACTTCTGCCCGCACTATGGCATTGGTTTGCTCCTCGGTCCTTTCGTAAGCCCTCACAGGAAGAGGAGTAGTGAGGTTTGGACCATATTTATATCGCTTGCCTCCGCCTGTACTTCCTGTACTATGACCTCGACTGGTACTGCTACGCACCATAGCTGCGGGGTGTCTCTTCTGCGATTGCTGAGGCGGCGGAGACGGCTGACGGGGCTGAATTGGACGAGGAGGAGTGGCCTGAAGCTGTGCCGGACTTGGAGGAGGAGTGGCCTGAGGTTGTGCCGGACTTGGAGGAGGATTGGACGTCTGACGCTGTGTCGGACTTGGAAGAGGAGTGGCCTGACACTTTGCCGGACTTGGAGGAGGAGGAGTGGCATCACGCGTTGGTGGACTTGGAGCGGGAGTCTGCTGACTCGGTGGCGGACTTCGACGAGGAGTCGGGTGATGCGGTGTCGGTGGCCTTCGAAAGATGATGCAATCCTTTCTCCATAGGATGACATGATGTATGGCCTCTCCCAATGTGTGCTCGTCGTCACCTCCAGGAATGTCAAGCTGTAGCTCTGAATATGGGTCCACCACCTCATCAACCATGACACGAGCATAGCCCGCTGGAATCGTGTTGCAATGGAAGGTTGCCTCGGGGGAATTTGAAAAAGCAACGGCGTCCGCCACCTTCATGGATATGTTCTTCATTTTGAAGTGTAGATCGCAATTAGTGTTCTCCGTGATGTCATCCACGGGGTATCTATCCAGCACTGCGTCACCCGGGGCGGAACCCACGCTGCTTCTCGGCATGGATGGGGCGGTGCTATCCAATGCTGGATCATCCGCTAGCTGCTGCAGCTGCTGAGACCCCCTTTGCTGGCTAAGTGAGTCGATCTGCTCCTGCTGCCGCTGGAATTTAACTGCTAATTCCGCTTGACTTGCTTCTAGGCCTTGAAGGCGTTCATAGTCCCGCTTCCTCTGCTCCTCCTCCATCTTCCTCTGCTCCTCCTCCATCTTCCTCTTCTTCTCCTCCGCAATCTTCTTTCTCGCACGGGTTCTATAGTCGGCGTTCCAGTCCGAAAACCCCTCATACCACGGAATAGCGCCCTTGCCTCATGTTCTTCCTGGGTGTTCAGGATTTCCCAGGGCACGTGTAAGCTCGTCATTCTCTCTGTTGGGCTGGAACACCCCCGATCGAGCCTCTTCTATTGCAACAAGTATCGCATCGTCGGCTCCGTTCAGACATGCCTTCGTCGAAACATTGCTTGTCTTCGGGTCCAACTCCCCCCCATGCGCATAGAACCAAGTCCTGCACCTGGGGGGCCAGCTCTTAGTAACCGGAGTGACACTTGCATCCTCCATCTCTTTCTCAGACTTATCCCACTTAGGCGTTGCCACCGCGTAGCCACCTGCCCCCAGCTTATGCAACTTATCCTTTTTTTCGGCATTCTTCTTGTTTATTCTCGACCGTTCCTTAGCTAATTCTGAATCCTTGAATTTCACGAAATCGTCCCAATGAGCACTTTGATTCTCTAGTATCCCCTCGAATACTGGAGTCTTCCTTGCTCCCTTGACGTACTTCTCCCACGTCGTTCTCTTGTGGTTCTTGAATGCAACCGCCATCTTCCTAAAAGCAGCGTCCTTGACTTTCTGCACATCTGCTTCTGTGAAATGATCTGGTAGGGTGAAATGTTCCATGAGAGTATCCCAAATCAGTTTTTTTTATTCTCGTCGACAAAAGTAACATTTGGACGTGGCTTTGCTGGCTTTCTCCATTCTTGAAGGGAGATCGGGAGTTGGTCCTTCACAAGAACTCCGCACTAACGAACGAACTTGTCCGCATTCTTCTTAGGCGCTAATGGTTCGCCATTAGGTTTGAATGCCTCGATATTGTACTTTACGCCCTCCTTCAACTTTTTGTTCGGGCCTCGTTTCGTCCTTTAGCCTGAAGATTTGCTCGATCCGGATGGCTAAAAGAAGAAAGATCGATTCGTTAATATATCTTCAACTCATTTAAAACATGCGATGATCACCAGATTCTTACTTATATAAATATATATACCTCGCCGGTGTTTGTTGTTTCAGGATCAACATGTTCTTCGTCGTAGTTCATGACTTCATCTTCTCGGTCGTCGCGATCGAATATCATATCACCCTCTCCGGTGTTGTTTAGAAATTCGGAGCCGTCAAAATCTTCTTCATTCTGATCATCATCTGGCCCGCGTATGATATCGAACATGGTCTGTTCTCTCTCTCTGTTGGTATTGTCCGCCATAGCTTTTATTTAACTATGCCAAAAGAAATATAAAACAATTTAGTATAATCTCGAATAATAGATATAATCTCGAATACATCGTCTCGAATAATAGATATAATCTCGAATACATCGTCTCGAATAATAGATTTAATCTCGAATACATCGTCTCGAATAATATATAATATTGAACAGTACATCACTGGCTAGGTAGCTAATACATCATAGTGCGGGCGGTGGACACCCAAAGAGAAGGAACCCTCACAGGATCATAGCTGAAGTGAGATCCCTGAAGAAACTGCCAGGTATTATAGAACCTGCCGCCCTCTAACGCAACCATGTAGCGATGGACGTGCTCATCCTCCTCCCTGACACGACGACGTACCACCTCCGGCGGGGCCGGCTCCTTCCGCACCGAAACTGGACCACGCGAAGGCCACCAAACGAGATCAGGGTCGACGACGGGACCCGGGGCCGGGTTCCTCATCAAGCGGCGCGCCCCTCCAGGCAACACCTCCCAGTGCCAGCCCGGCGGAGCACAGTCCCGGACATGGGTCAGCTGGACGTCGTCGCGGACATGTCGACGGCGAGGATGCGGGTCGGGCATCGTCGACAACAAATATTATATGCCGCAAAAGTAAAGTAACATTTTTTAAATGATGGATTGTGATGATTTCATATATGCAAATTCTAAATTTTATAACTAAAAATATAAGAAACTAAAAAAACATCGATCATCGTCTAACAATTTGAAATTAATCTAATTCATCTAGCTAGCTAAAACTAACATTTCCAAAATTTATAACATTTCTATATAACTAACATTTCTATAACATTTCTATAAAATTCATCTAATTAATTAATTCATCTAAAACTTTGTATGAAAAACAGAAAAACAGAAAAAACTAAAAGCTAGAAACAGAAAAATTGTGTGTGTGTGCGCGTGTAGTGTGTGTGTGTAGTGTGTGTGTGTGTGTGTGCATGTAGTGTGTGTGTGTGCGCGCGCGCATGTGTGTGCGCTACGGTCGGCGCCGGCGCGCGGTGTGGCTTTGATCGCTTGGAGGGAGGAGAGGGGCCGGGGGAGGGGCTCACAGCGCGCGCGGGCAAGGTCGAGGCGACGGCGACGGCGAGGCGAGGTCGATCCAAAGGCGACGGCGACAGCGAAGCGAGGGGATCGGCGATGGGCCGGTGCGGCGACAGGGACGGCGACGAGCCGGTGCGGCGACAGGCCGGCGACGGGGGCGCCGCGGAGTCGACAGGGACGACGCGACGAGGACGGGGGCGTCGCGGAGTCGACGGGGACGGCGCGACAGGGGCGGTGACGGCGCGGGACTGGGCGGCGGCAGAGAGAAGTGGGAGATGAGAAACTAAAAATTTTCGAAGTGTTTCTTATATAGGGGACACCTTTAGTACCGGTTGGAACCACCAACTGGTACTAAAGGCCTGTTTTGGCCAGGCCAAGCAGCGGGAAGCGACCCCCTTTAGTACCGGTTGGTGGCTCCAACCGGTACTAATGGCCCCCCCTTTAGTACCGGTTGGTGCCACGAACCGGTACTAAAGGGGGATGCGCTGCCAGGCGAGGGGTGCAAAGTTTAGTCCCACCTCGCCTAGCGAAGGGCAGCCGCACTGGTTTATAAACCCAGCCGCGGCTGCTCCTTCGAGCTCCTCTCAAATGCAGGCCTTCTGGGCCTACCTGTGTTGTGCTGCCCCGTGGGCCTACTGGGCCTTTGCGGGCCTGCATCCTGGCCCAACAACGGGTTGGGTTTCTAGTCGTATGCAGGCCGCTCTAGCCTAGTAGGCGGGCTTTTTTTGCTTTATTTATTTTTGAGTTGTTTTTTTTGTATTTAGAGTTTCTTTGTGAATATTTTTGCTTTAGGTACAAAAAATTACAAACTTTCTGTTAGTGCACGTAGTTTTCAAATTTGAATAGTTTAAATTTTGAATTATTTGAAATTAGTGTGAATCACTAGTTTGTGAATAAGTTATCTTTAAAAATCAGTGAAGGCATGAAAGAATTTGTTTGCACATAAAATTTCTTCGCGTTTCAAATGCCAAAACACATAATTAACTACCCTGACTATTATAAAGATTCCCTTCTGGGTGTGAAACACAGAAGAAAGTGATGATAGCTAGTGAAGCCGATCACATCCCAGATCTTTGGGTGTGAAACTTTTTCTTCGCGTGTGTCCCTTTGCACCGTAACCATGGAAAATCTTCATCATTTAACGGGATGCTCGGGTCAATATTCACTGTGAATGGAGCAATTTCATCAAACTTTTCATAATCTTCTGACTTGTCTGTCTTGTCATCCACTCCCACAATGTTTCTCTTCCCAGAAAGAACTATGTGCCGCTTTGGCTCATCGTACGATGCATTCGCTTCCTTATCTTTTCTTTTTCTTGGCTTGGTAGACATGTCCTTCACATAGAAAACCTGTGCCACATCATTGGCTAGGACGAATGGTTCGTCTGCATACGCAAGATTGTTGAGTTCCACTGTTGTCATTCCGTACTGCGGGTCTTCTGTTACCCCGCCTCGTGTCATATTGACCCATTTGCACCGAAACAAAGGGACCTTCAAACCACGTCGATAGTCAAGTTCCCATATGTCCTGTATATAACCATAATATGTTTCCTTTCCCATCTTGGTTTCTGCATCAAAGCGGACACCACTGTTTTGGTTGGTGCTCTTCTTATCTTGGGCGATCGTGTAAAATGTATTACCATTTATCTCGTACCCTTTGAAAGTCATTATATTCGAAGATGGTAACTAGGACAGCAAGTACAGGTCATCTTCAATAGAGGTGTCATGCATGGTACGTGCTTGCAACCAACTGGCGAAACTCCTGGTTTGTTCACGTGTAATCCAGTCATCAGACCGCTCCGGGTGTTTGGAGCGTAGCAAATTCTTGTGTTCATCCATATAACGAGCCACCAAGGCGGAATTCTATAGAACTCTGTAGTGTGCTTCAGTGAGAGAATGTCCATCCATACATATTATTTGTTCCCCTCCTAGCGTGCCTTTTCCATCCAGTCTGCCCTTATGCCGCGATTCAGGAACACCAATCGGCTTAAGGTCAGGAATAAAGTCAATACAAAACTCAATGACCTCCTCATTTTGACGGCCCTTGGAGATGCTTCCTTCTGGCCTAGCACGGTTATGAACATATTTCTTTAAGACTCCCATGAACCTCTCAAAGGGGAACATATTGTGTAGAAATACAGGACCCAAAACGTTAATCTCTTCGCATAGGTGAACTAGGACGTGCGTGATGTTGAAGAAGGATGGTGGGAACACCAACTCAAAACTGACAAGACATTGCACCAAATTATTCTGTAACCTTGGTATGATTTCTAGATCGATTACCTTCTGAGAGATTGCATTGAGAAATGCACATAGCTTCACAATGGCTAATCAAGCGTTTTCTGGTAGAAGCCCCCTCAATGCAACCGGAAGCAGTTGCGTCATAATCACGTGGCAGTCATGAGACTTTAGGTTCTGGAACTTTTTCTCTGCCATGTTTATTATTCCCTTTATATTCGACGAGAAGCCAGACGGTACCTTAATACTGAGCAGGCATTCAAAGAAGATTTCCTTCTCTTCTTTGGTAAGAGCGTAGCTTGCATGACCCTGATGTATGCCGTCTTTTCCGTGCATACGTTGCTGGTCCTCCCGTGCCTCAGGTGTATATTTTGTCTTCCCATACACGCCCAAGAAGCCAAGAAGGGTCACACAAAGATTCTTCGTCACGTGCATCACGTCGATTGTGGAGCGGACCTCGAGGTCTTTCCAATAGGGCAGGTCCCAAAATATAGATTTCTTCTTCCACATGGGTGCGCGTCCGTCAGCGTCATCCGGAACAGGTTGTCCACCAAGACCCTTTCCAAAGACCACCTTCAAATCCTTGACCATATCATGTACATCAGCACCAGTACGGTGGCGAGGCTTCGTCCGGTGATCCGCCTCACCTTTGAAATGCTTGCCTTTCTTTCTTACGGGATGCCTGCTCGGAAGAAATCGACGATGTCCCAGGTACACATTCTTATTAGCCAAATATATACTGTCGGTATCGTCCAAACAGTGGGTGCATGCGCGGTATCCCTTGTTTGTCTGTCCTGAAAGGTTACTGAGAGCAGGCCAATCATTGATGGTCACGAATAGCAATGCCTTTAGGTCAAATTCTTCCCACATGTGCTCATCCCACGCACGTACACCTGTTCCATTCCACAGTTGTAAGAGTTCTTCAACTAATGGCCTTAGGTACAAATCAATGTCGTTGTCGGGTTGCTTAGGGCCTTGGATGAGCACTGGCATCATAATGAACTTCCGCTTCATGCACAACCAAGGAGGAAGGTTATACAAACACAGAGTCACAGGCCAGCTGCTATGGTTGCTGCTCTGCTCCCCAAAAGGATTAATGCCATCTGCGCTTAGACCAAACCATACGCTCCTTGCGTCATCCGCAAACTCCTTCCCGTACTTTCTTTCGATTTTTCTCCACTGCAACCCATCAGCGGGTACTCTCAACTTTCTGTCTTTCTTACGGTCTTCTCTGTGCCATCGCATCGCCTTGGCATGCTCTTTGTTTTGGAACAAACATTTCAACCGTGGTATTATAGGAGCATACCACATCACCTTGGCAGGAATCTTCTTCCTGGGGCGCCGGCCCTCGACATCACCAAGGTCATCGCGGCTGATCTTATAGCGCAATGCACCACATACCGGGCAAGCGTTCAAATCCTCGTACTCACCGCGGTAGAGGATGCAATCATTAGGGCATGCATGTATCTTCTGCACCTCTAACCCTAGAGGGCAGACAGCCTTCTTTGCTTCGTACGTACTCTCGGGCAATTCGTTGTCCTTTGGAAGCATATCCTTTATCATTACCAGCAACTTTCCAAATCCCTTGTCAGATAATTCTCTGCCTTCCATTGCAGCAATTCCAGTGTGGTGCCCAGCTTTTTCTTGTCACCTATGCAATTCGGGTACAACAATTTTTTGTGATCCTCTAACATGCGCTGCAACTTCTTTTTCTCCAAATCACTTGCGCAGTTTCTCTTTGCATCGGCAATGGCCCAACCTAGATCATCAACGGGCTCATCTGATGCTTCTTCTTCAGCTTCTTCCCGCATTGCCGGCTCAGCTTCTTCCTGCATTACCGGCTCAGCTTCTTCCCCCATTTTTGTATCATCGTATTCAGGGAACCCATGGCCAGGATAGCTATCGTCGTCCTCTTGTTCTTCATTGTCTTCCAACATAACCCCTCTTTCTCCGTGCTTGGTCCAAACATTATAGTGGGGCATGAAACCGGACTTAAACAGGTGGACGTGAATGGTTCTTGACGTAGAGTAATTGTGACCATTCTTACAGCGAGCACATGGATAAGGCATAAAACCATCCGCCCGCTTGTTTGCCTCAGCCGCAAGCAGAAAAATATGCACGCCCTCAACGAACTGGGGAGAGCATCGGTCATCGTACATCCATTGTCGGCTCATCTTCATTACACAACACCGAATAGACCAAATTAATACAAGTTCATACAACACTTAAATACAACAAACAAATAACTCTCTAGCTAAAGCATTTAAATGCAACAACAAATACGATCAAGATCGCAACTAAGGTAACAATGGATCCAACAGCATAATGATACCAAGCCTCACTATCGATGGCATATTTTCTAATCTTTCTAATCTTCAAGCGCATTTTCTCCATCTTGATCTTGTGATCATCGACGACATCGGCAACATGCAACTCCAATTCCATCTTCTCCCCCTCAATTCTTTTCAATTTTTCTTTCAAGTACTCGTTTTCTCTTTCAACTAAATTTAACCTCTCGACAATAGGGTCGGCTAGAATTTCCGGTTCACATACCTCCTAGAAAAAATTGCATATAAATCAAATAATAGCACACATATATATATATATCCTCCCAAATTACTGAACTCACAAATTAATCACTATATAAAGCATTGCAGGAGCTAATCTAGCAATGAGAGATGAAAGGACAAAGTTGCTAACCTTTGTGATCATTTGAATGGATGGGGGCCTTCAAATCTTGACAAATTTTGGGCAAAATGTGTGATGAGCTCGAGAGGAAGAAGGGAAGAACAGAGAGGAGAGGGGAAAGGGGAAGAACAGAGCGAGCTCGGGTGGACGAAGGGTTTATGTAGGACAACCTTTAGTACCGGTTCGTGCCAAGAACCGGTACTAAAGGGGCTGGAGGGGCCCTAGTCTGACAACATCCTGCCACCACTCTCATTAGTACCGGTTCGTGGCACGAACCGGTGCTAAAGGTTCGCCATGAACTGGTACTAATGAAAGCGCCCCGGCTAGCCGTTGGAACCGGCACTAATGTATACATTAGTGCCGGCTCAAATACAAACCGGCACTAATGTGCTTCACGTTTGACCCTTTTTATACTAGTGTTGCTTGTCACGATGGCTCAAGATAATACTAAATTATGTGACTTCACCAATACCAACAACAATGATTTTATTAGCACTCCGATTGCTCCTCTTACCAATGCAGAATCTTGTCAAATTAATACTGCTTTGCATAATCTTGTCATGAAAGATCTGTTTTCCGGCCTTCCTAGTGAAGATGCCGGTACCCACCTAAATAGATTCATTGATTTGTGTGACATGCAAAACAAGAAAGGTGTGGATAATGATATTGTTAAATTGAAGCTATTTCCTTTTTCGCTTAGAGATCGTGCTAAAGCTTGGTTTTCGTCTTTGCCTAAAAATAGTATTGATTCATGGAATAAGTGCAAAGATGCTTTTATCTCTAAGTATTTTCCTCCTGCTAAGATCATCTCTCTTGCAAATGATATTATGAATTTTAAGCCACTTGATCATGAACATGTTGCACAAGCTTGGGAGAGAATGAAACCAATGGTACGTAATGGCCCTGCCCATGATTTAAATTTGTGGATGATTATACAAAATTTTTATGCCGGATTGAATTTTGCTTCTAGAAATCTTTTAGATTCGGCCGCGGGAGGCACTTTTATGGAAATCACTTTAGGAGAAGCTACTAAACTCCTAGATAATATTATGGTTAATTATGCTCAACGGCATACTGAAAGATCTAATAATAAAAAGGTGCATGCGATAGAAGAAATTAATGTTTTGAGTGGAAAGATGGATGAACTTCTGAAATTATTTGCTAATAAGAGTGTTTCTTCTGATCCTAATGATATGCCCTTGTCTACTTTGATTGAGAATAATAATGAATCTATGGATGTGGATTTTGTTGGTAGGAACAATTTTGGTAACAACGCGTATAGAGGAAATTTCAACCCTAGGCCTTATAATAGTAATCTCTCTAATAATTATGGTAATTCCTACAAAAATTCTTATGCAAATTATAATAAGATGCCCTCTAATTTTGAATCTAATATTAAAGAATTTATTACTTTGCAAAATAATTTCAATGCCTTGATTGAAGAAAAATTGCTCAAGATTGATGATTTGGATAGGAACGTTGATAGAATTACTCTTGATGTTGATTTTTGAAACTTAGATCTATTCCACCTAAGCATGATGTCAATGAGTCTCTCAAAGCCATGAGAATTTCCATTGATGAGTGCAAAGAAAGAACCGCTAGGATGCGTGCTAAGAAAGATGCCTTTATAAGAGCGTGTTCTTCTAGTTCCTATGAAAATAATGATGAAGATCTAAAAGTTATTGATGTGTTCCCTATTAAATCTTTGTTTTGCAATATGAATCTTGATAATGATGGGACTGAATATGATCCACCTTTACCTATAAGGCGTTCCAAGAATTCAGAATTTGTTGATCTTGATGCTAAAATTGATAAAGGTGGGATTGAAGAAATTAAAACCCTAGATGTTGCTAAACCCACTATTATTGATTTCAAGGAATTTAACTATGAAAATTGCTCTTTGATTGATTGTATATCCTTGTTACAATCCGTGCTAAATTCTCCTCATCCTTATAGTCAAAATAAAGCGTTTACTAAACATATCGTTGATACCTTGATGCAATCTTATGAAGAAAAACTTGAATTGGAAGTTTCTATCCCTAGAAAGCTTTATGATGATTGGGAACCAACTATTAAAATTTAAATTAAATATCATGAATGCTATGCTTTATGTGATTTGGGTGCTAGTGTTTCCACGATTCCAAAGACTTTGTGTCATTTGTTAGGTTTCCGTGATTTTGATGATTGCTCTTTAAACTTGCGCCTTGTGGATTCCACTATTATGAAACCTATGGGAAGAATTAATGATGTTCTTATTGATGCAAATAGGAATTATGTGCCTGTAGATTTTATTGTTCTTGACATAGATTGCAATCTTTCATGTCCTATTATTCTTGGTAGACCTTTCCTTAGAACGATTGGTGCAATTATTGATACGAAGGAAGGAAATATTAGATTCCAATTTCCATTAAGGAAAGGCATGGAACACTTTACTAGAAAGTAAATTGAATTACCTTATGAATCTATTCTGATAGCCACTTATGGATTGCCTACCAAAGATGGCAATACCTAGATCTATCCTTGCTTGTTATGCCTAGCTAGGGGCGTTAAACGATAGCGCTTGTTGGGAGGCAACGCAATATTTTTTTATTCCTTGATTTTTGCTCCTGTTTAGTAATAAATAATTTATCTAGCCTCTGTTTTGGTTGTGTTCTTTGTGTTTAATTAGTGTTTGTGCCAAGTAGAACCGTTAGGAAGACTTGGGGAAAGTCTTGTTACACTTGCTGTCAAAAACAGAAACTTCAACGCTCACGAGAACTGCTGCCATTTTTATTTGGAACGTTCTATTTAGTTAATTATTTCTGCAGATGATTAATAGATAAATTCCACACGTCCAGAAATTTATTTTGGAATTTTTGGGGTTCCAGCTCTTGAGGTAGCTACAGATTACTACAGACTGTTCTGTTTTTGAAAGATTCTGTTTTTCGTGTGTTGTTTGCTTACTTTGATGAACCTATGGCTAGTAAAATAGTTTATAAACCATACAGAAGTTGGAATACAGTAGGTATAACACCAATATAAATAAATAATGAGTTCATTACAGTACCTTGAAGTGGTCTTTTATTTTCTTTCGCTAACGGAGCTCACGAGATTTTCTACTTCAAGTTTTGTGTTGTGAAGTTTTCAAGTTTTGGGTAAAGATTTGATGGATTATGGAACAAGGAGTGACAAGAGCCTAAGCTTGGGGATGCCCATGGCACCCCCAAGATAATCTAAGTACACCTAAAAGCCAAAGCTTGGGGACGCCCCGGAAGTCATCCCCTCTTTCGTCTACTTCTATCGGTAACTTTACTTGGAGCTATATTTTTATTCGCCACATGATATGTGTTTTGCTTGGAGCGTCTTGTATTATTGACTCTTTATTTGTTAGTTTACCACAATAATCCTTGCTGTACACACCTTTTGAGAGAGCCATACATGATTTGGAATTTGTTAGAATACTCTATGTGATTCGCTTATATCTTTTGAGTTATATAGTTTTGCTCTAGTACTTCACTTATATCTTTTAGAGCACGGTGGTGGATTTGTTTTATAAAAACTATTGATCTCTCATGCTTCACTTAGATTATTTTGAGATGCTTAATAGCATGGTAATTTGCTTAAAATCCTAATATGCTAGGTATTCAAAGTTAGTAAAATTTTCTTAAGAGTGTTTTGAATACTAAGAGAAGTTTGATGCTTGATGATTGTTTTGAGATATGGAGGTACTAATATCAAAGTCGTGCTAGTTGAGTAGTTGTGAAATTGAGAAATACTTGTGTTGAAATTTGCATGTCCCGTAGCATGCACGTATGGTAAACGTTGTGTAACAAATTTGAAACATGAGGTGTTATTTGATTGTCTTCCTTATGAGTGGCGGTCGGGGACGAGCGATGGTCTTTTCCTACCAATCTATCCCCCTAGGAGCATGAGCGTAGTACCGAGGTTTTTGATGACCTGTAGATTTTTGCAATAAGTATGTGAGTTCTTTATGACTAATGTTGAGTCCATGAATTATACGCACTCTCACCCTTCCATCCTTGCTAGCCTCTTCGGTACCGTGCATTGCCCTTTCCCACATTGAGTGTTGGAGCAAACTTCGCCGGTGCATCCAAACCCCGTGATATGATATGCTCTTTCACACATAAACCTCCTTATATCTTACTCAAAACAGCCACCATACCTACCTATTATGGCATTTCCATAGCCATTCCGACATATATTGCCATGCAACTTTCCACCATTCCGTTCATCATGACACATTCATCATTGTCATATTGCTTAGCATAATCATGTAGTTGACATAGTATTTGTGGCAAGGCCACCGTTCATAATTCTTTCATACATGTCACTCTTGGTCCATTGCATATCCCGGTACACCGCCAGAGGAATTCATATAGAGTCATACTTTGTTCTAGTATCGAGTAGTAATTATTGAGTTGTAAATAAATAGAAGTGTGATGATCATCATTAATAGAGCATGGTCCCAAAAAGAGAAAAAAGGAAGGGCCAAAAAAAGGCCAAATAAAAAAATATAAAAAGGGGGGCAATGCTACTATACTTTTTTCCACACTTGTGATCCAAACTAGCACCGTAATCTTCATGATAGAGAGTATCTTGATTTGTCACTTTCATATACTAGTGGGAATTTTTCATTATAGAACTTGGCTTGTGAGAAAGCAAGTTGGATGCACACCCACTTAGTTTCTTTTGTTGAGCTTTCATACATTTATAGCTCTAGTGCATCCGTTGCATGGCAATCCCTACTCACTCACATTGATATCTATTAATGGGCATCTCCATAGCCCGTTGATACGCCTCGTTGATGTGAGACTTTCTCCTTTTTGTCTTCTCCACATAACTCCACTCATTATATTGTATTCCACCCATAGTGTTATGTCCATGGCTTGCAATCATATATTGCGTGAAAGTTTATAGGTTTGAGATCACTAAAGTATGAAACAATTGTTTGGCTTGTCATCGGGGTTGTGCATGATGAGAGCATTGTTGTGTGACAAAAATGAAGCATGACTAAACTATATGATTTTGTAGGGATGAACTTTCTTTGGCCATGTTATTTTGAGAAGACATAATTGCTCAGTTAGTATGCTTGAAGTATTATTATTTTTATGTCAATATGAACTTTTGTCTTGAATCTTTCGGATCTGAATATTCATACCACAATTAAGAAGAATTACATTAAAATCATGCTAAGTAGTACTCTTCATCAAAAATTCTGTTTTTATCATTTACCTACTCGAGGACGAGCAGGAATTAAGCTTGGGGATGCTTGATACGTCTCCAACGTATCTATAATTTCTGATTGCTCCATGCTATATTATCTACTGTTTTGGACAATATTGGGCTTTATTATCCACTTTTATATTATTTTTGGGACTAACCTATTAACTGGAGGCCGAGCCCAAGATTGGTGTTTTTTGCCTGTTTTAGGGTTTCAAAGAAAAGGAATATCAAACGGAGTCCAAACTGAATGAAACCTTCGGGAACGTGATTTTCTCAACGAACAAGACCCAGGAGACTTGGACCCTCCGTCAAGACACAAAAGAGGAGGCCACGAGGTAGGGGGCGTGCCTACCCCCCCGGCGCGCCCTCCACCCTCGTGGGCCCCCTGTTGCTCCACCGACGTACTCCTTCCTCCTATATATACCTACGTACCCCCAAACGATCATATACGGAGCCAAAACCCTAATTCCACCACCGCAACTTTCTGTATCCACGAGATCCCATCTTGGCGCCTGTTCCGGAGCTCCGCCGGAGGGGGCATCGATCATGGAGGGCTTCTACATCAACACCATAGCCTCTCCGATGAAGTGTGAGTAGTTAACCTCAGACCTACGGGTCCATAGTTATTACCTAGATGGCTTCTTCTCTCTTTTTGAATCTCAATACAATGTTCTCCCCCTCTCTTCTGGAGAACTATTCGATGTAACCTTCTTTTTGCGGTGTGTTTGTTGAGACCGATGAATTTTGGGTTTATGATCAAGTCTATCTATGAATAATATTTGAATCTTCTCTGAATTCTTTTATGTATGATTGGTTATCTTTGCAAGTCTCTTCGAATTATCAGTTTGGTTTGGCCTACTAGATTGATCTTTCTTGCAATGGGAGAAGTGCTTAGCTTTGGGTTCAATCTTACGGTGTCCTTTCCCAGTGACAGTAGGGGCAGCAAGGCACGTATTGTATTGTTGCCATCGAGGACAACAAGATGGGGTTTTCATCATATTTTATGAGTCTATCCCTCTACATCATGTCATCTTACTTAAGGCGTTAATCTATTTTTAACTTAATACTCTAGATGCATGCTGGATAGCGGTCGATGACTGGAGTAATAGTAGTAGATGCAGGCAGGAGTCGGTCTACTTGTCTCGGACGTGATGCCTATATACATGATCATACCTAGATAATCTCATAACTATGATCAATTCTGTCAATTGCTCAATAGTAATTTGTTCACCCACCGTAGAATACTTATGCTCTCGAGAGAAGCCACTAGTGAAACCTATGGCCCCCGGTTCTATCTTTATCATATTAATCTCCTACTACTTAGTTATTTCCTTTGCTTTTTTACTTTGCCTTTATTTTACTTTGCATCTTTATCACAAAAATACCAAAAAAATTATCTTTATCATATCTATCAAATCTCACTCTCGTAAGTGGCCGTGTAGGGATTGACAACCCCTATTCACGTTGGTTGCGAGGATTTATTTGTTTTGTGCAGGTACGAGGGACTGACGCATAGCCTCCTACTGGATTGATACCTTGGTTCTCAAAACCTGAGGGAAATACTTACGCTACTTTGCTGCATCATCCCTTTCCTCTTCGGAAAACAGCACGATTGCTGCATTCGCGGGTAGCCGGGTACGTGGTGGACACCTTTGTAGGAATAGTCAGCTCGCGTGATAATTTGATCCGTAGGAGTTGATGGTCGGGACCACAGGTGAACGACTTGGAGCGCGGTGGCTCGCCAGTTGCCACAGATCGAGTAGCCACGTTTAAAATATCGTTTTTAGCGGGGTTAAGAGTTCCGATTTTCAATGGCGCGTTATAAGTAGTAAGTAGTTTTTAGAACGATTGGTATGGAGCGAAAATGGAATTCATAGTACTACGTACCTCCTTGCGTATGGTTGTATGGTTTTTTTTGCGGTGGAGGTTGTATGGGTTTATGTTGCGAGATGTTGAACCTGGTAGTTCTAGGGCAAATACTATGGTTTAGATTTAGATGCTGGTTTTCAGTAATGAAAATCGGAAGGGGAAACCCTTCTTTGATTAAAAAAACTACTACCTCCATTCTGGTTTACTAGTCCCCATCGTACTTTGCGTCAAAGTTTGTCCATGAATTTTCCTTTTAAAATGTGAATGGAAAACGAGATTTTGTTATACCCAAACAAAAAGGACTGGAGGGAGTGATTGCTCTGACACGGACGTGACCTCTCATAGCGCAGGCATTGAACCGGCGCGCCGGCCAAGAGGGCCGTACTCGTTGCAGGCCTGGCTGAGCACGCCTCCTCGCCGCGTGCAACCAGCTTAAGACTGCCCCGCCTGCCTTCATTGAATCCGCACGTGTGCCGGAAACACGTCCTTCCGTGAGCCGGAAGGCATTTTAGAACACAAAAAATGACTAAAATATAATTAATTTACGCATGGTCTTAACTTGTTGTGCTCGCACTGGTAGCAGGAACTAGTAGAGGATTTTCTTTATTTATAACTCTCCTCACATTTTTTGGCTTTGAAGTGAATCATGGTTGTGGACATTATGTATGAATGTGCAGATATCTGTGAACATGAGTTTGATGTGGAAGTTGAACTTGGAATGTCGGGCGTGCGCGTGAACTATACCATGTCCAATGCTTCGTCTGTTATTGTTTGGAAAGTAATTGTTGTTATTACATGACCCGGAGAAAAAATGTGCCACATCAGTAGATGCACGGACATCACAATAGGCATGTTGACTAGATAAACATTTGAACCTAGCTATTATGAAGGAAATTTTGTATTGAGAACAGTTTTAGATAGCAGGAGACGCTTAGCCTGCTCTGCCTCTACTAGCTTATTTCTGGCTTCTTCCATCTCTTCTTTGGCTTGGGTGAAGAGAGCATCTGATTGCTCTTTTCGCTTCTTCAGGAACTCAGCTACATTCTCAAGGGCTGCTGCACGCTTTCTTTCAGCCTTTACTAATGCCACGAGGACACGAACAGCTGACGACTCCACCTGGCTTGTGTGTAATCCAGCATCATCTGGGAATTTGCACCTTGTGTCTAATCCAGCATCATTAGGGAACTGGCACCTTGTGTGTAATCCAGCCTCATTTTGGAAACATGACCTCGAGGTTGACCATACTTCGCTCCTTGCAGGAACTGCATCCTGACATGAAGTTACTTCTTTTTTAGATCAATACTCAGAGCAACCTAGATCCATTTAGTAGAAGCAAGATAAACACAACTCGGAGAAATGAATTCAAAAGGAAAATAAAAATAAAAACAGACTACAAGGTGAGAACACCCACTTCCTACATCAAGCTAAAAACGAAAGCATTAGGACGATTAAGACTCTTCTTATTACACATTGAAGAACACCACGCTTAAGAGAAACATAAACTACAACATATACACATCGAAGAAGACGAGGCTACATGAAAGTAATTGAAAGGGTGTTACTTACCAAAGCTCGGTTTACAGGTTTGGTGCAGCTCCTCTTTAACTTGCCACGCTCCTTGAAGATGTCCCGAATATACCATGTTTGGTCTTCATTGCTCCTCTGCATGTTCGCACTCATGGTTTTAAAATCTAAACATGGCAATAAAAATATACTACTAGTAATACTCGCGCATCTTGTGGGCAACATTAAAGCACTCGCCTGCCATGTTAGAGCATCTCCAACAGAATCGCAACGTGCGGCGCTTTAAAAATCTCAACATGCTATCTCTACTCTCTTCTCTACTATTATATTCATTTTATATTTAGTATTTAATATTTATCTCTACTTCCTTTACTGTCTACTTTTTTTCTCTATACTTTTTTCTTGCAATATAGGCCGTCCGATTTATATCTGACAGATAGGAAGGAAACAAATGGGAATTTTGCAAAAAGATACCCATACCCCTCTCCAGATTTGCAAATAAGGCCTTCCCTCGTTCATCCTTTTCTCCCACAAGATAAACTACTCATACAAATGCATCTTGATGCGTGCAACGCATGGGCATCTTGCTAGTTCTAAAAACCTTTCCATCATTTTCCACACTACTGGTTGCAGATGAAAAACCTACCCAAGCATAGCGCGATACAAGAGCGACGCACAATTACAAGCTGATATTTTGTTGGATAATGGAGGCTATAACCAATTACTTTTACGGGAACAATAGCACCCAGGAAATTTGAAGGGTAGGTATGAACAAAATTGGAACTGCACATGTACTGCTAAGTGATTCAATACACACATTACCAATCGAGGAGGAGAACGATGGTCGCGGCGGCCTCTGTGAGTCATGGTCGGCAACGGGAGTTAGTTCATTGTCCATGACGGTGGTACTTCTGCGCTTGGCGTCGGCTTCCGGGAAGCAGATCCGAGACCGTGGAAGACAATGCTGGGGAAGACGCTCCGTGTACGACAACGACGGTGGACCGACTCCAATGCGGCGTAGGAGGTCATCGATGAGGTAGATGCGCTACGGTGGACGAGTGTGCCGATGTAAAGGGGAGGAGCTTGAAGGCTGCGGTGCCATGGAGAAGTCTATTTTGCGGTGGGGATAGAAAATGGGGAGTACTCAGGTGTACTACTCTGGGTGCCGGGGTGGGGTTGGCTAGGTAAGGTGAACCTGAAGTTACGAAAACAGCCCCCTACCAAGCGTCATCCGTAGGCATGTTCCAAAGGCTATGATGGTAACTTCCCACTGCTCGAATCAGGGTCGCGGGAGATTTTCCCGCCGACCTCAAAATTTTGTGACACTGGACTCCCCGTGTGGCGTGTTGAGTGATTCGGCTAAGTAACTAGCGAGTAGTAGTAGTAAACTCTGCATATTAGGTTTGACCAAAGTCAAAGTTCCTAAAGTTTGACCAATTTTATAGAAAAATATAAACATTTACCATAACAAATATGTATGATGTGAAAGTAGATTCATTGTTTGACCAATTTTATAGAAAAATATAAACATTTACCATAACAAATATGTATGATGTGAAAGTACATTCAATAATGAATCTAATGGTATTTATTTGTTATTGTATATGTTAATATTTTTTGTTATAAGCTTTCTGAGAGTTTACAAAACTTGACTTTAACCAATGCTAATACGCGGACTTAAATAAAAACGGAGGGAGTACACATTTGTTTTCTTAGTTTGTAGTGAACTAATCATTTGTTGAAATTGTGAAATAAATATATTAGGCTATTGACTTCGAATGTAATGGTCTATACAATTCAATAGTTACAATCATTGTCGAATCCCAAGATGTATACAAGGTCTATAGTACTTCACAACATGCTCAAACTCACATAATCCCAGTCAAATGAGAATCTAAATGCATTTCATAGTTATTACTTTGTAGGATGCAACAAAAACAACCATAACTCTACATCAGCCATTATAGAAGCAACATTTTGACATATCCCAATGTGTGAATGAAACGTGCAGACAGAGCTTTTGAAGATGGAGCAGATAGGGCAGGAAAGATTGTATGTATGTGGACAAGAGATTAGGAGACAAACCTAACGAGACAGAGAGAGATATAGAGAGAGAAAGAGAGAGGAAGAAGTTAGGTCTGTGAGAAAGATGGATACATGTAATATACATGAGATGCGTGTGCATCTGGATTCTGTATACGTGGAAGGAGAAGAGACAACATGTTTGATGAGAGAGCTGGAAAAACATGGAAGAGAGGGGAAGGATCTCGTGGGTTGAGGAATTGACAATTTTGTGCGGGGGAGAGAGGGATTGGTAATTTTGTGCAAGAGAGAGAGAGGGTGGGGGGAGGAGTCAGTCAGTCGTCGTCACATCACCCTGCTTCCAAATGACCCCACATTCTCTAGCGCGTGTGGTCGCCGTCTTCGATCTGCTCGATGCCCTCTTTGAAGATTGAGGTGTTGTGCATGTTGGGGTGCAAAGAAGCACAAGCGAGAGTAGTCGCCGTATAACCTTGGATGGGGATGAATTGTGTGCTCGGGGGAGTGTGTGTGTGTGTGTGTGTTGTGCTGCGTGTGTCTCTCTGTGTGTGTGTGTGTGTGCCAGATATTGAGAGAAAACAAACCTAAGGAGAGAAATGGGTATTCACGAAGAGATTGTGCGGGCCTTCAGATGGGCAGGGGCCGGGTGAGGGTGTCAAAATGTGCGCGTTGATGCATGTGTTGCATGCGACCGTGCGAGGGACAGACGAATCGAAAGAGATGGTTGTTGTGTTACGGATGCTCCTCTCTCTGTCTCTGTCTCCCTCTCTCTCTCTCTCAAACACACCCACACACACAAGTAAACTAGAAGACCGTTCTCTTATGTATACACAACGTATCGGCATCTGTCTATGTCTCACTCATGCATGATCATTTGCACATTCACACCTCTCTATGTCTGTATCACACGCACACCGTCTCCACATTGCCCTTCTGCCACAACACACATATGGACACATACACACGTTATCTCTCAGTCAGACACACAAAATCAATATTAAAAAAACTAGGGCGCACCTAAAACGTCCAAATCCAAATAAACACGAACTGGAGCTAAATTCAAATATATGGAAATATTGCAGCGTCAAGAACTTTTACAGGAAAAAAAGTTGAGTAATATTCGAGGATTGTTTTCACACACACAAAAAGGTTCGGTGGATGTCCTTCGAGCGCGACACGGTGACGCACCGTTCGATCGACCGCGCGGCCGCGGTTCACGCGCTTGCAGAGGATTCCGTATCGTGGTTGTGGTACTAACTAATAAAAGCGCTGCCTAAGTCTAATTTTTACGTGTACTAGTATGGT
This sequence comes from Triticum urartu, assembly GCF_003073215.2. Classification (NCBI taxonomy): domain Eukaryota; kingdom Viridiplantae; phylum Streptophyta; class Magnoliopsida; order Poales; family Poaceae; genus Triticum; species Triticum urartu. Next base: position 20,841 of record NW_024115201.1, on the reverse strand, counting down.
TTTCTTTTAAGTTTGACCAACCATATATATAAAACTAAAATAAGCTCCCACACGCGCACTCATCAATATGCCACCGCCGCCGTTGCGCATGCTGGCGCCAGCCTGCTCTGGCCAACAATTTCTCGCCCATCACCGCCGTGTCGCCGCCATCCCTGTGCCATGAAGCCAAAGGCTCGCCCGCTCACGTCGTCTGCAGTCCCTCTTTGCGATGCCGCCACGCTGCCAAGCACGGCGAGAAGCTAGTGGGAGCGCGCGATTATTGCATGCAGGTACCGAAGAGAGGCGGCGCGTGTCGAGCCAACACGGCAGAGGAACTACTTCAGTTTCGTCTCCCTGACTGCGAGTTTAGTTTTGTTGAAGGCGGAGTTTCAACTGCCCTATGAACACTGACTGTGTCTCCGAAGTGATCGTATGCTAGACTTCCCTCTCGATGCTTGAATTCGCCTGCTGCGTGCTACTAGGGCGACCTGCGTCAGCACGGCAAACCGGGTGGTGCATGATCAGGGTGCGGACGCGGAATCTACCTTCGAGACCTTGAATGCCACGTGGATCCTGCAATCTGAAGGAGCAATTTGGGTATCAGTCGACTCATGTGAGCCGTTTGATGCAACATGGATGGCTAGAAGGGCTTCTTCCACCTCTTCTGTCGTCTTCTTCCTTCGCTCCGTCGAACTTCTTTCACAAATCGACTGACCCAAATTATACTACTAGTACGAACGTATTAAGTACAGTAGGAACACGAAGATACGAGCAGTAGTACCAACTGCAAGAAGAACAGTAGTAAGACATAGTACTAGTACTACTGTACGTACTAAAGAGTTCAAATAACGAGAAAGAACATAAACATAGTTCTGCTGGGGCCTCAGCACAACACACCCTTGAAAATAAACTAAGCAACTAGTCCTTGACACTGCAGTAGAACCAGCATGAGCGACGGCACTGCCACCTACTCGGAGTCCGAGTCCACGTCCTCGACTTCGTCCTCGTCCCTCTTCCTCTTCCTCTTCGCCGACGCTTCTTTGCTTGAACCGGACACTGGGCTCTGCTTCTTCATCCAACCCTTGTAGATATTTAAACAAAGGTAGGCATCCATTGCTTGCATACAGGATGTGATCTTCATCTAATGTCTTCGACTCCCACCTGCATGATGAAAATGATACTTCAGTGATGACCGTCTTTAGTTATGAGGAAGTTCATGTTGTATTCACTATAGTGATAGATGCGTTATGATTCCGTTCTCTATCTAAATAGGAGGCCGTTAATATCCCGCTTAGTTCCGTAAGGACCCCGCTGCCTGTGATAGTTTCATTCAGTTAGCGGGTACGAAGGATCAATCATGCTGCTGCCGAGGAGTCAAGCATTGAAGGTTGAGAGGAGGACACCAGGTCTTTCTGCAGATCGAAGGATGGTCTACAACGAGGGAACCTATAGATCAAAGAACAGTCTCATGCAAGTTCATGTTTCCTCATAAGCACGCGTGTCGTTCTTGAAGCGTACACTATATTAAAATAGACTATAACGAATGTCACTCTCCTTTTTGTCCACGTATATGTATATAGTTTCATAATGAAATACTCCGTAGCTCATTCCTCAACGTCGTGTGTCAATCGCCATATATGGTGTGATTAGACCAGACTGTTACAGCAATGTTATGTACGCAAAACCTGATTGCAAAAGGCGACGCGGGCTTCTGCCTTCTTCCTTCGTCGTGTTCTAAGTACTCTCCTCTCTCTATCAGTCGATGCCATGTGCCTTGTTACGAGCTTTTTGCTACACTCATTAACTATTCGTTTCTCTGTAGCTCCTATACAATCTCTACCTCATCTCTGCCGTTTTGTAAGCCGTATTGCTATATTTCTACAAATACCAAATAAATCGAATATATGCGTAGGCTAATTGCGACAGTGACATCATCTCCTTTTTTTCTTTGAACCCTGTTGTAGTTACCACGCTAAGAACCTTATGCTAGGTTACTCCTCTTGCTACTAAACACCCGTGATTGTGTCTTCGTCAACCTGTAATGCCCATCTATGCTAGTCTGTCCTCGGAGATAGTTTGGGCGTGAGGCCATTGTATTGATGGAGGACTATAACTCGAAGACTTGTTACTAATACGTCAATCAGTACCCACGCCAAAAAAAAATGCTAGTGATACTCGCGATTACTATATGTGAGAGCAGACGTACCCGGTGTGTCACAACGGGATAAGCGAAATATGTAATTGTTATGCGGTTGATGAATACTTAGCCCTCAGAATATAGAAGCCGCTGTCTGCGGACGTCACCACATACTTGAATACTTTGGTTGGGCTGCGTTGACTCGGTTGGAATGAACATAATCTGGCTGTCTAGCCGCACCTAAGTAGTTCTCGAGGACTATGCGGGACGCCATAGACTTACGTTGCTTATATGCTTTTCGTCACCTAAGGTCCACACTTGCTGGAAAGATAGGTCACTGATAATGACTCGGTGCAATTCATTATAGAACTAATCTGGCCTCTAAGGTATCCAGATCGCCACGGCATCTACCAAGGGATACCTAAACGGTCACAAATTCGACAACTGATTCCGCCCTTCCCACTCGACCTCCGCCTCATCCCTATCCGCGAGGAGGGATACCGGTACATTGGAGCTAAACTCCAGATCCGGCTATAAAGTGACAAAGTTTTTATGCCTTTTTTAGACTCACAGCATTTTTTGCTACCGCAGCAGATACTCCCTCTGGTCCCTTTACTTCCCGTCAATACGCTCATATCACTTAAGGGTTTCAGACCCATTCCTGTATTTTGATACCGTTTATTTTAGGAACCACTCTGCCTCTAGTACTTAACATACCCAACTCAACCACCCTACCCCAGCTACTCACTTCAGCTTCGATTACAATTATACTGTCACCACATTCTGAAATATCGGTCGCGGCGGATACAATATCTGTTATTCAGAGTGGTCTTCTGCAAATACACTATTCCTAATCTTTATGGGTCCTAGCTAGACTGCTAATCTTTCAGACTCGACTTATTAATCCCGCATGGAAATTAGGGCCTCTATAGCCTTCGACTGCGGCATTCTGCAAATTACTCGTTGGTGTCCGAACATTAAAGGTGAAATTGTCTATGCTCGCTGATCCATATTAATACGATCTCACGCTACTATGGTCGCTATTATTACGCTCTCCTGCAGCTATCTATCGTCGATCATGTGTGTAGGTGCCCAAACAGTGCCAACTGCACAGCACCGCGTGTGTATGACAGAGTGGCACAAAAGTGGATTGAGGCGATACAACTTTCGCTAGATTGTACGTGAGTACTCGGCTCGATCGCGCTGTGACATATCGCGCCAGCCAGCTACTCTCTCGCTGGTCTCCAGATCTGAACACAAAAGTAGTAGATCCTCTTTAGACCTATAATAAAAGACCTCAGACTGATATACCCATAAATTTCAGTTAGCAAAGCCCAGACTTAACACGCCTACCGCCGCCTGACAGTACACGTTCTACCCAAAAAACCTAGAATAGGTCATATAGTCATATATAGTAGATTAATAAACCTCAAATGACGCGTAGCGGGAGTAAAATGGGGATGTGGTGTCGCTATTATGATAAGTGATAGGTGTGCGACAACAGACTGGCAGTCAAACCAATGATAGATGGGAGTTGTAGCAAAAAAGTATCGCTTCCAGCAAAAAAGCTTACCGCCACAGCCCGTCATCATCATTGTAGCAAAAATGTTAACCCGATGTAGCTTCTGTGGTTGCCGATTGCAGCAAAAAATGACATGGTTGTAGCAAAACACAAAAGAAAAACGCCGGCCGGCCGCTGTGTATGATGGTAACAAACCCTATAGCGGGTGGTAGCGAAAAACTTCATAGTTTGCAGCAAAAAAATGTTGTCACCCGTCGTCGAGGTTGCATCATCTTCATGAATTATGTCGCAAAAAAACGTTGTCGCCGGTAGTAGCAAATGAAGCCGCCGGTAGCAAAACAAGACACTGGTTCCAGCCAAAAAAAAATCAGCGACAGAACCTTTGGTTGGTTCCAACAAAAAAACTTGTCGGTTGTAACATCCCTCGCCGCCGGATGTAGCATCTCCCGAGGCTGGTTGCAACACTCCATAAAAAAAAAGAAGTTGTCTATGAGCGCATCCATGGCGACTGCCGCACCGTCAGCAACGAGGGGAAGAGGAGGCAATGAAAATCGTTCGAGTCGTAGCTCCACAGGACGCGGCTGCAGCATGGGGAGTCCAAAAATCTCTCACAAGCAACATGCGCCTCGCCATCCTCCTGCACAGGAGAGAGAAGAAAAAGGAATAAGAGGAAGAAGAAAGGAAACGGGAGAAAGAAAAAAGAAACGATTGGTGGTTGGCTCAGGCAATTAGTCAAACGAGGGGCACGCGGGGCCGCAGGATACAGAGCAATCGAACGAAGCGCGCGCGTCCGGCCGAAGACTCGGCCGGACTGCCGGCTGGAAACGTTTCCCTAATCCAAAGGCTTTGTCTGGGTTACCGGCTAACTAGAAAAAAGATAAATATGCTATAGAATTCCATAATAATTAGAAATATCTAGCCTTTAATTATGTAAATCAGAAAATCACAACCATTGGATTTACTTTAAAGGTAAATTTCTCTAAATTCCCACCATTGCCAGTATGTAGAAACATGTGCCGCTTCAATTCTCCCATAATCACCAATCAATCAACAACACAAAACATACCTCAGTTAAAAAAAACTGAACAAAAAAAAGAAAAAAAGAAGAAAGGACAAGATACACGCATGTACACGACAGCCTTGGCTTGAAACACATCAGTAGATCAAGTGTCCGCCTCCCTTACACAGAATAAATTCTAGGGAAGAAAATAATAGTGCAACCTAACCTTATACGTACTATTCTATCCTCACGTCCCATGAGGTTTACTAGCCTACCGCCGCCGCATCATGCCATCCTCTCCTTTCAGCTCCCATGCTCTCCAGCACCCTCCTTGCCGCGCCACTACTCGCCTAGGGATATTGCTGCTCAGACCGTGGAGCTTAACCTGCTTCTTCTTCAGCAAATATGGAACTGCTTTAGGATCCTTCTCACATCAGCACGTATGGGCCTCATTATACTGCAGCTCCTGGACCTCCTACAATTGGTTGGCTATGGCCAGTTGATCGATGTGCTGAAGTCCAGGTCTGTTTGCTGGCACATATGCTTTGGAAATAGGCCACTATGTTTGTACTTCAAAATTGTTTCTGTATTCTTGAGTGGTACATCCTTTTAAGCGCCAGTTTTTTATGTTAATTCATGCTGACAACACTTAACCTAGCCTTTCATGTTCACGTACTAAATACAGGAGCAAGTAAAAACAACAGACCACCTAATTGCTCTGCAAGTTCTACATAGGAAAATTTGTCATGTTCTACGATCGCACCATCCCACCCTTCTCTCTTGGTATGGGCGCCAATTGAGGGATTGATAAAACTGAAACGAAGACGTCACAGGGCAGGAAGTACCGCTAGCCTGGTTCGCACTGCAACCTACCCAACGCCATCAGAAACTAGCAACTGAGGCAGGTGTTGATCGATTCTCTCAAATTGCTCTCATGTAAGTACTACCCCTTGCATGTGCGTACATACCTTTGTTGCATTCTCAAATAGATAGAACATGTATGATCGGTGCATGGCTATTTTTCATCACATGACATCCAGATAACAAGCATGAAAGGACTACATTGGAGATCAAAAAATATTGGTTCCTAGCTAGAGTATCACTACCTATGGACTTGTCTCCATAGAATTTGTTCCCAAGATGTTATTTTAATTAACCTCTTTAGCTTTCTTCCATTGCAAACGGTGATGTGCATCATGGTATATACGTGACCATCTTGCACATGTATACACAAGAGGCTCAGACGGAGGTGCTGGATTCTGGACGAGGGAATATGAAGCAGGAGTGAGCGAAGAGTAAATAATGGTGGGAGTACCGATTGGTGTTATGAAGAAAAATGCCATCCAAAGATTGATTAGTGTCATGGAAGATTAATTTCTGAATGCGAATATATATGTTACATTGGTTTGGATCTTTTCGAGATAATTGCACCTAAATTAGGTTCTTTCTTATTTCATATGTATACCTTATTTCAGTAAAAGTTCACAACGAACTTAGTAGGACAAATATAATTTTGTTTGTTCTTTCTGTTGTCCGCCACCAAAGCTCAGTTTGAACTCTCTAGAAATGGACAATGATTTATGCATTCTATATCTTCTTGATTGATTAGCCATGACAAGGAAATAAAAGGATTGACTGATATAGCATAACTTTGGAACGATCTGTTCGTAGAGGTTACTACAAATTAGAGTAGTGTCTGTTGGAATTTTGCTAGTAGGCCTTTGGCCCAAAGCCCAACTAAAATTCTGAAATTCTCTTGGCTCATTCATGCACACATGTGAGTGGAGTGAGTGAGACTAAAGTTTAGTCCCACCCCGGAAGTTGAGAGAGAGTTGCACCTCTTTATAAGGTGAGCTCTTCTACCACTTGTATGAGCATGAGAAGAGGAGACCTATACGCGCGCTCCTCCTCCTCGCTCGCCACGCCTCATCACGACGTGCCGCGCCGCGCCGCGGATTGCGGGATTGAGCCGAGCCGAGGACGTTGTCTATATTTTTGCTGCTCGGGAAAAATTAATGAGTCATTAATTAATAATTAATGGACGCGTTAATTACTGAACCATTTTCGATTCTTTTGAATCGTGACGACTCGGACGTGGGGTTTACTCCCACGACCTACCCGGCCCACACTATATAGTCAGGCAGACGTCTACCCTAGCCGTCGCCGCTTCGTATGGTTTCCCACCACCGTTACAGATCATTGCGCCGCCAAGCAAGTTTTCTCCATCCCTTCTGTCCGGCGTGCACCGGGAGAAGGGACAGCAGGCCTCCGGAACCCCGCCTCTCGTGATCCTATACGGGAGAGGGGTGATCAGGTTTTCGGGGAGCGCACTCGCACGACTGCTGGCAGCGACGACTTCTTCCCCGACCTCGGCAACCTCATCCTCGACGACATGGGTGACAACGTCAATGCCGGCGGTGCTACACCTACTGCACCGTATGTTATTCTATCCTTCTTGTTCGAGATCGTGGTAGAATTCAGATTTCTAGTATGTGCCCTAGATGTGATCTGTTCATCTACTATGCTAGTTCGCATGATTAGTTTAATCTCTGCTATTGCTGTCATGATCTATTTCCTATTTATTCGGATTAAATCTCATAGTAATTTGCTCATTTTTCCAACAGTGCCATCTAATAGATGATGTAAATCTCCTCAAGTTTGACGTTGTTGAGCTAATTATTGGATGTCCTTAGCAGCTCAAGAACAAGTTGGGGTCGAAATAATGGATTTTACACTTTTACATTAAAGGTTTAGCTAAAGCAAGCAGGTGTTTTTAAACCTGAATTTTTTTCCTCCTGAATTTCTTTGTATTTTCTTATTGACACTATTTATACAATCATCTGACAAAGATTAGCTAAAGCTGTTTGTAGATACGTTGAAACCTGAAAAGCTTCTTTGGTTATCCTTTTAATAGTTCTACGTTTATTTTCTCATAGGTCATAATTCTTATGTAATACCAAGATGCATTGTGGTAGTGTACATGTGTTAAATTCAGGTTGTTATTCACAATTTGCGACAAAATTTAGCTCACGCTACATTTAAATATGTTGAAATGTGAAAGCTCTTTTTCTTCTCCTTTCTACACCTTGCATCGGATTGCATCCCTTTAGTTATCCAACATTTTGTACAACATGTAGAGATTAGGAAGTTCATCATAGTTTGTCTATTTCCGTGCTAATAAATGTATGAAATCTGCATTTCCAAGCTACTAGGACAAGTAAAAAATAATAATTTTACTATAGGATTCAAAAAACAGCAGTTCTGAAGTGCACTTTATTTATTTGTGAAAGTGATCACATTTTGTTTCATTTTCTATAGACAAATCTACTAATACATACTCACGATAAAACTATAAAAGTTCTAGTCCGCACATTGGGCGGGCCACCCGGCTAGTTAGTCTAAAGATAACAAAATGAGTCTGGAATTTGAATTAAATTGAAGTATTTTCTTGGACTTTCAAGTTGAGTATTATTAAAGTAGTAAGGACTATCCACATCCTTGGCTTGCCCCTGATCAATTATTTCCAGAGAAGCATTCAATTCATCAATCAATTACATTGATTTTAGTGGCTGGTACTTCTCCTCAACATCAGTATATTCACCGTGGCCACTCCAAATCGGCAAGAATGAGGTACCAGTGCTCTGGAGCAGTGCAAGCTAATTGCTTCTCATGTGAAGGGGTGCGGGCGCGGGAGAGGTATTTCTGGTGGGCCAAGGGACTAAGAAGCGACCGTGGCAGCGGTACAGATGCCCGCAAAGCCCCATAATTTGTTTTTGGTTTACAGGAAAAATGCACATCCATACCGGCCTGGGGAATATAGCACCGTATTGGATGGAAAACCATATCCGGATGGTTGTGAGCGGTTTGAGGGTTAGCTTTTGTAACGCCCGGCTAGTTATGCTATAGCAATTCCCTGCTAATGATGTCACTAAACCACGATTACTGTTGTTAACCTCACAATGATTCAATCCCGTTCAAATTCAAATTTAAAATAAAGGCAAACATAGAAAGTTTTCAAACATTAAAACTAAAATCTTTGAGAGGTGACAAATAATGCATAAGTAATTATGGTGAAGAAACCACACTTTAATCAAATGTTTAAATACTCTAAAATGAAAAAACAGTGGCTTAAACTATTATTTAAATGCTTTTAAAATAGTAAAAACCTTCTAACTAAATTATTTGGGTACCAAACTTTTGGTGGCAGTGGTATATTTAGTAGAACTAATTTAGATGCTAATTATATAATTTACAAAATTAGAGTAAATTGAAAAATAGGATAAAACGGAAAAGGAAAGACAAAACAAATAAAAGCAAAAGGGGGCAACCCCTTGCTGGGCCTCGGCCTAGCTGGCCACTAGGCTAGCTAGGCTGGCCCCGCCGCCTCCCTTAACGCCCCCACTCCCCATCGAACCCAAGCCCGATTGCCCCACTTCCCCCACACCCCCTCGCCAGCCTCCCCACCTCTTGATCCCATCTGGATCGGGCAGGGTATTGCCCCCATTGATCTCGTTGCCGTCGCCGGATCGCCCGCCGACATCGCCAGATCGCCCGCCGACGTCGCCAGGCCTCCTCCCCGCCGCCCGTCTCGGGCTCACCTCCCCTCTCGCTCCTCTTCCCCGACCCGATCTGGATCGTGAACGAGCAATGAGCTCGAAGCCCCCCTTCACCGGTGCCATCACCGTGCGCCACCACGACCGCCTGAAGACCTCATCATCGCCGAACCTTGCGTCGCCTCCTCAAGCCAGGCTGAGCCCCTTCTCGGCAACGCTGTGAGACGCCCCCGTTTCCCTCCTCTTTCCACCGCGTTCACCGCGCCGCCCGTCGTGCCCCTCGCCGTGCGCACGCCCACCACCGCACCAGCCCCCGCTCCGCGCACGACCCTACCCGCGCCCGTGCCATGATCCCCTTTTCCGCCCTACCTTCCCGCGCTTGCGGCGATCCCGATGCTCCCTCGCACCCTCTTTCGGGGGCGCCAACTGCCCCTGTCCCGGTGCTCGCCGCCGTGCCTCGCCACCGCTCTACTGCTACGTTACTACTGCGCTGCGGCCACCACCTCTTCCCGCTGCTCCGCTCGCGCCGAAGCTCCCGGTTGGCTCCACCACTGCTCACGTTAAACCGCCGACCTAAATGGCCTAACCCCCGGCTAATGAACCCCCACTAACCCACTGACACCGGGACCCACATTCCCTAATTAACCATTTAATCAATTAAAACTCTTAAATTAACATTAGTGTATGACATGTGCGTCCCCTGTTAATTAATAATTTTACTGCTAGTTTTATTAGTTTCTGTTTTTTCTGCATATTTCTTTTGTATTTGAACAGGCTTTATACAATAATATTTAGCGTATCATACACATACAAATGTAATCATAGCATATACATACAAATAGTCTCATCAAATCATGTCATCATCATAATCATCATCCATCACAAAGTGGTCTCTCGTCATCATCTCGAAAATAGCGATACAAGTCTGATTACTTGCAACTACATCGTCATCCATCTAAACAATGATATACGCGAGAAGAGCTATCACTATGAGTGAGAGCGGAACTATGCAGTACATGAGTTTGTATCCCTCTCTCGCATTAGCGTGAACCTAAACTAACTACTGGTTGTTGCTCGGAAACCGGAAACCGGTACACTTGGGCCTGACACTCCGGCCACTCGTCGTATACTCCTGGCGTAGCACTTCTTCGCCATCGATGATCTATGCACCTGCATCGTCACATGAGTCGATGATATGCAACATATATAATTGAGCAACAGAAAGAGACAGACTTGGGAAAAATAGAAGCAACATATCATAAGTATAAATAACAAAGTTCATCGTACCCAAAATGCCCTAACTAGAGTGATCTTCGCTAGTCGAGGAGGACGGTTTAATTACATCACAAATAATGTTTCGTCATGCATAACTCAAAGTTCCGTCATACAGAAAGTATGAACTAAACGGACACATTGTCATATTTCGAAAATCACTCCAACATGTCGTGCCATCCATCCAAGTCAAGGAGACAGTGCCCGAGCTTAGTGAAAGGCTTCAGGTCGAGACGCTGAGCGGCTACGCGTGTTCGGAAGTCTTCCCACGTCATTTGTCCTTCTTCATAGAACATACCTGTTTTTTCGACGACCTCCTTCATGATGATTTGGGCAAGTTCGCACTGGAAGTGATATAAGTCATCTTGAAGTGGATGATCCTCGATATCTCCTAAGTTCTTTGCCCATTGCAGAATATGGGCATCGCTGAATTTAGGTGACATGCAAAGGTTCTGGTGATCTCGTCTGTACTCCATCATGTGGTGTAGGACATAGAATCCATCATCAAGAGAATCACTCGGTTGCTGGATGCAGCTGAAGTGGGTCTTATGGGCCTGCCGTCCCTTTTCTTCTTGTCCTTGACCTCTCCACCCCGTGCATCGTAGTAAAACATAGCACTGTCGAGAACAGACTTGATGTGGGTGTAATCCTTTTTGTTAATGTTCTTCGATGAGTCCACAGTATCGGGGGTAGCGGATGATGAGGACGGCGCGCCCGCCGCTGCGCAAAATAAGTACACCTCAAATTAATTACACTCCATCGTTCAAATGAATGATTGAAATCGAAGGAAGGATATCTGCGGAGATGACTTACACGGGATGATAAGCCACGAGAATCGCCTCCTTGTCCTTATTTCCAAGCATGAAATTGACGATGTATTCCTCGCGTATTCACGGTGCATTGCGCGGACTCCCAAGAAGCCCTCGTGCATGAAGTACGGGTCAGCAACACAGATATGAGGTATCTGCTCAACCCCGATGAGGTAGTTCATGTGCAAGGCATAAAGGCGGACAAACGTAAAATCCAGCTTCTTTAAGTGAAACATGTTGAAGATCTAATCGAATCGAAGGAAAAACTTCTTTGAGGGGAATGTGTCGACGTACGACAATTGCCGCGGTACGTTAACCACGTAGAGAGGGTATCCTGGATTTTTCGAGGCGATGAGGCCTTTCTCTATCCGCAACACGTCGTCATGAAGTCTCGTTAGATTGTCAGATCTGGCCCCTAGCACTGCTTTCGGTAGGATTGGTTCACTGGGATACGCCATTTTGCCGCTCCGGGGATATCTATACGGCCTTGAACCCGAGGCTGCTGAGGCGGCTGGATCATAGAAGCAGCTTTGTTGGCTTTCCTCGGTGTATTCCTAGGCTTCTTTGCTACCGGAAGGTCGTCTATAATATGTTCAGCCTCCAGAGGCGGCAATTCAGGCACCGACTCATGACGCTCAAACCCTTAGTAGGCGCCAGTATTGAGATACTGTTGAGTGTCATTGTCGTCCTCATCTATGGCGGTGTCACCAGCGACAAATGGAGCCTCTTCCTCACCCCGTCCGCTATCACCCAGCACGACAGCCGGCGCTAATTGCGTAGGTGGGGTGTTGATGTTCATACCTAACTACATGCTCGTGTGTGTGCTCCCGGCCGTCTCCAAACAAAGCAGACTCTTTGGCCACAATAGGACCCACCCATTGCAATCACCAAGCCGCTGCGGGATCTCGTCGTCATTCCCCCTAGTACCGAAGGAGCCAAATTCTCCTGGCCTGGTTTGACACTGGCCACGGAAACTTTGAAGATGTCCGGGGGGATCGGTCGGCCGTGGAACAATGGTTCCTTCGGCTTCATTATCGTCACCTTCCCCACGTCCACCTCACGGTATCGGATGTTGTACAATATGGTGCATGGGGTTACATTGGCCTGCAAAGACATTTCTGCGATGTGAGATATCCGAAAGGCAACGAAAATGGGAGATTATACATTTATTGAAGAGGGCCGGTGTGACAGATACCGTGAGGGCGTCGAGCTCAGCCAAAGACGAAGCACCGCTGAGCACGTCCGGTGTCGGAGCCGGTGCCGAAGCAGGTGCAGGTGCTGGTGCAACGCTAGTCGAGCTGCTCCCGAAGAAGTCAGCAAGGGGAAAGTCTACTGCATTTTTTTCTGGATTTTGCGTGCTCCAATTGAAAACGGCCAGAACCAAGACAGTAGACATATCTGGAACCACCTGTTTTGCGGCAGCTATCGCAGTTGCGACTGTCTCAGATGATTTCTTCTCAACCACAATCTCAACCTTCTGGTTGATGTTTTCTTCAGTTAACCTCCGTCTTTCCTTTCTCTCCTCTCTGGTCTCACGATATTTCTTCTTCCACGTGGCGCCGTCTTTGACACCGTGCACGCGTCCATACGACGGTCGATTCTCCACCGGGAGTCCTTTCAATATGGTCAATGCCCGATTGAATGGAGTGTCCCACTTGGGCCTCGCCAACACCTCAAACGGTGAGTCGCTTTCGGCTGCAATCTTGTGCTACTCTCTCTACAAAAGGAACAAGGATCGTTTACAAATATGACTAAACGTGCAGTCGAATTGATCAGAAACTAAAATTACCAGCAGTCTCATGAACTCCGTCGTGATTAGGTCTGTCTTGAAAACCTTCTTGACTGAGTCCCAATGGTGCCGTGCCCCGAGGACGTCACGCTCCTGCGGGACGGTGAAGTCCGCCAAGGGGTCTGGGATGCCCAGACTTTCGCGTTTCGCGTCCTCCTTGGCCCATATGGACCTCTTCCCGCCGTAACCACGGCTTCCGAGGTGGTGGCGCCCCATGTTCCTTTGTTGAAGCCCCTTCATGTACTTCGACTTTTTTTTGACAGCTTCGGCCTCGCAAGCCGCCTTGAATTTTTCAAAGTGCTCTCCCGTGATTGTCGGATTATCCTTTACAATCTCGGAGTATGGTTCCTTTTTGTCGACAATCCGATGTTTCAACCTTGTTTTCGAGGCGCCCAACGCGTCGCTAAACTTGGTCATGGCGTGTTTGTTTATCTTCTTCATTGCCGGGTCCTTATTTGGATCTTTATAATCCTTTTCATTCCGGCCCGGGAACAACAGTATCTGGTGCAGCTTCTTTAGGAGGGAGGGCCTCATATTGTCTATCTTCTGTAGTTTCCCATCGTTGATCGTGGCAGTTGTCCATACGATGCAGCCTACTTGATTGCCGTAGCACGATCGCGCTTCCTCGGGCGCTATTGTCTGAAAAATACTGTCGTCCATCTCCGTGACCACCAGTCTAGTAGTCATGAGCTGGTTTGGGCGTCGTGGCTTCTTTGCTTTCGGTTCTAGACCAGCTCCGCTAGTCTCGGCGCCGGTCTCAGTCTCATCGCCAGTCTGCATGTCGGTATCAGTCCCCGATGCGACAGGTCGGCCCAGCAACAACATTCGTTGATCGTCGGCAAGGCTCAAAAATTCATCTGCCGCCAGGTAAACGTGTCGCAATCACCAGAACCCTATCCTTCATCGTTGCTAGCCATGTTTCCTACGATTATATCTAGTCAATTAATTCTAGACTTAATAAAATGAATAATGACATAAAACAGGCCAATGTTTTGCAGGATTACAACTCAACCCATTGCAGATTAGAAAACAAGCCCGTGTGAATGCACAGGCTGATGACTAGTCTATCTATACCTATACCTATACCTATACCTTACCTACCTATACTAATTACAGACTCCCAAGTAATTCCCACGTTAATTAGTAATTAGGAGCCGTTAATCTTGTGGGACCAAATTATTACGACAGTCCACGATCTCTTTTCTCTCTGTATAAAAAAAAGGTCCACGATCTGTTTTCTCGGTTGTAAAAGATAAAGACAACTCAGGTCCACGATCTCTTTTCACGGTTGTAAAAGATAAAGACAACTCCCGTCTTCTTCTAATCTATAGTTCTATACCTCCACGACCCCTTCCTCTCCCCATTTAAAAGGAACAAGCTGAACCAATATCTAAGCATGCAATTGGTTCCTGTGCGGTCTTGACCTTCCATCCGTCCACAGCTCGATCGGCCCTCCCTCAACTACAAGCTGACAAGACAAGCCACCATCGCCATCCAGCGGCACGCCACCGTTCATGCATGTGTTTTTGCCCTTCAATCTGAAGGAGATGCGTTGGTACTCAAGTAACTCCGTTTGTTTTGTTCTAACCAATTTCGTTAATTCGGTTCTTTGATTATCTAATTGACATGGCCTGTGAGTTTTTGTGCTAGTGATACAGGGCCTTTCTACTAGATTCTCTCCTTGCAACTTCTATTGTTGTCTCGATTTGGTGTGGTCAAGATCCTTGCCCCACCACAAGCAGCACCTTTGCACCATCGGGGAAATCTGTCATAGCAAACAGAGGTATGTAACATGCTTTGGTGTTTTCCTCTTTCGTTTAGATCACTAGAGTTGCTCAACCACACCATTCATTGATTAGTAGTTGGCCTGAGAAGTTGCTCGGTCACCTGCAGCGTCTGATCCCCTTCTTGACCCTCTCCTTCTGGTCATTATCCACCGGCAGGTCAATGCAAAACGGATCGTTCGTTGCCGCCACCTTGCGGAGACCGATGTCTGGCTGCCCTCCTGCCATCCTGGCACTCTGGTACCGGTCACTGTGCCGTTGTTCTAGAATAACTATGTCACACGAAGCGAGATATCTTCTTACTGATCTGGAACATAAGTGTTTCTTCTTACTAGGATTCGCTCACCGGTGCATTCATCTCTTTTTGGAAAATACGGCCTTCATATTTCACACGCCTATACATGGGTGCTGTCCCAACAATAATCCATCTAATCCATGATGCACATTCATGAAGACTGATGTGACTGAATTAATAAATCAGTCTGGTGCTTCCGGATCAGCACTTGAAGACGCAACCCCTTTAGTTCATAAATTTATAATACGAAAGTCAGGGGAAAAATCATCTAAGTCATGTGTGCTTTTCTAATTAATTACTATACACTAATTCCATTTTTTTCAGTAGCAGGCTAGGATACGTGGATTGTGGCAGCACAGAAGTAAACCGATGAGCTACATTGGGCGTTCACCAGTCATCGGATCAGCAGCCATGTCGACCAGAGGGACGGAACAGTTCTATATTAGGCGATGGGTACATGTGGAAGCAACTAAGCATATGTGGATGCATGTGATCGCATAGGTAAGGCCATAGCTGTTCAAGCCCTACAGGATCTTTATTGCTGGTTTTAATTATGAGTTTACAACACCATCTATACATACTACTTATCCATTTATTTCCTTACCTTCTTTGTTTCTTTCTCTCCTTGATCCCCTGTCAAAAGGGCTCAACATCCATATGCGCAACGGCACACGCAACAAACTATGACTTCGGTTGCACGTCCAATGGCAACCACAGTACATGATGATATCATGTTTGCTGCAAGACGAAGTACAAGTTCATAATTTGGTCTTTTGCATGGTCCCTTAGTAAATTATATTTGTCCACATACACCACATACATAAAAACAGGTAGAAGCGGTTGCATGATGAAAATGTCCTCTCAATATGCATGCCTATGAATACTATCACCAGAAAGCCAAGGACTAACAATTATTCAGGGGTCAAGATTGAAGACAGACGTCCAAGATTGGAAGTCGGCCGGCCTAAGAGGGGCAAAACCGTTGTACATTATATTGTATGGACCTAGCAAGATCCTAAAGATAAGTGATAATGGAGATCATGGGGGCCACCCTTATAACCGTATGTCCAAATGTTCTTATTTGTTTATTTTTCTTTTCTCTTTTCGGAAGAATCCATCCTGCCTCTATGGTCATCCTGACCACTTCGTATTGTTATCTAATCTCCTCCCTTAATTAATATAAAGAATTACCGCAGCTGAATTCACTAAAAAAGAGTATTCAGTTTATTTTAATTTATTCAACTATTATGGCGTATCAATTGGATTGCAAGTTCTTGGCGGTTGCATTTGAATCATATTTGATGTGCACAAAGGCTTCAGTGTCAAGGTGGTCGGACGAGTATTTATGTCCATTATATATGTGTTAGCTTGAGATCATCAGGCACCTGTTATGCATCTGTCCAGTTAAAAGGATGTTCAGACTCAGGCTTGCCCTACCATATATGGCTGTGACACTCTGAACCAAGCAAGTTGGTCATATGTGTCGAGCACTATTAACTCTTTGGAAGAAGATCCACCAAGTAGAGAAAACAAATCAAATATCTTCTTAACCTTATCACCAGAAAAATTAGCAAGAGATGAATAGTAACATTTTAAAGAAGAAAGATATGTTTGAAAAGGGATATATATTATGGCGACGATTAGAAGAGCCCTTGACGAATGGTGCCTAGCCTGCGAAAGTTTCTTATGAATATAGTCAACACTCTATATCAACTGTTGTAAGATTTTAGAAATATTTTTGGGGACATATGATACATGTCTATTATACATATGATTCAACAGAAGTTTGATTGAATACATATTTAGAATGTGACTGACTTCTATATGGACGGAGTATTTCACAAAGGACTCACTGCCAACTGTGTGAATATTCCAAGATAGTTAGTGCACATAAATGTTCAAATCCATAGCTGCATAAATATACAAAAGCAATGTGTTAGACCACTACACATGCTTTTGAAAGGAGGCAAAAAAATGTATGCTTGATTGATGACCGTTCATGCATGAAATTAATTTCTGATTTCTAATTATTTTGGTCATATAATGGAAATAGAGACATTATAAAGATCCAACAGCATGCTATCACACACGTGTGAACACAGACACACACAAATAACATTTGCCGAGCACTCACAAATAAAAGGTGTGGCTACTCTTGGGTGTTCTACAGCTGGCTTAAAAAAACACGTATGAAACATGATCCCCAAAAATCTGAAATTTCGCAACATATGAAAATCCACCCTCAAACATATTTCTGATGTCTCAATTCTTTTAGTTTCAGATGGTATGTCCAGCCAAAGTAGTTGTACACATACATTACCATGTTCTATTATTTGAGATTCTAAGACAACATTTAGTAACTAGCCCGTGCGATGCACGGGTTCACGACTAGTATATATAAAGCTTAATGGTGCCTAAGAAAGCTCGCACAATTTTACAGTGGCTATGGAAATGTGTTGCCAAACTGAGACATAAGATTTTCGTTTGGCATCCAGGGTTGCAGACCGCTTGTGTTATCCTTAATCCATGGCCACTCTAATTTTTCCGGCTGGGCCTTCCCTGTGGTACCGCGGCAAGGCTTGCGTGTGTATATGTTTCCTTTAACTACCACTAGCACATATGCCCGTGCGTGCGTTGCAACGGGAGAGATAATGGCGTATCCACCAATATATCTAGCAGCATGACCCAACAGCATCCGAATGATGTCACCCGACGACGGCAGGAAGGCACGCACAAAGGTCTAGTAAAAACTCATATCAATTGTACGGGCATGGTTAATTCGTGTGAATTCAAGGGTGATAGATTAGTTAGTGTTGGTCCCACAATTGAATTCGGGGGGTGATTAGTTAGTGTGGGCCCACCCTTGAATTCACCGGGGGAGACAAAATAAGGACCTCGATAAGGACCGAACGTTCGGCCTGGGCAAGCGCCAGACCGAACGAAACGTTCGGATCTGGGACAGCACTCTACCGAACAGAATCGTTCGGTGCAGAAACGCACCGGCCCGAACCCCTCATTCACGAGCAACTTGTCAATACATGCAGTTTAAAGAAAGTGGTCTAAAAAAGGTCCAGCGTACGCCAAAAGACACAAGTATTCAAAAAGCAAGCAATTGCACACATACTAGGAAATCGAAAACTGGAAAATTCCCATAGCAAAAATTACACAATTTTTCTATGGCAAAAATACTTGAATTCACATGGAAAATCTTAGTTTAATTTTCCATGGCAAAATTTACTCTATTTTTCCCATTGCAAAAAATACTTTTATGCACATGGAAAATCTTAGTTTAATTTACCATGGAAAATGTACTCTATTTTTGCCAACTTCTATTCACATGGCAAGTTTTAGTTTAATTTGCCATGGCAAAATTTACTCTAATTTTTTCCATGGCAAAAATACTTTTATGCACATGGCAAGTTTTAGTTTAATTTGCCATGGCAAATTTACTCTATTTTTACCATGGAAAAAATACTTCTATTCACATGGCAAGTTTTATTTTAATTTGCAGTGGCAAAATTTACTCTATTTTTGCCATGGCAAAAATACTTTTATTCACATGGCAAGTTTTCGTTTAATTTGCCATGGCAAAATTAACTCTAATTTTTTCCATGATAAAAATACTTTTATGCACATGTCAAATTTTAGTTTAATTTGCCATGGCAAAAACACTTTTATTCACATGGAAAGTTTTAGTTTAATTTGCCATGGCAAAAATACTTTTATTCACATGGCAAGTTTTAGTTTAATTTGCCATGGCAAAATTTACTCTATTGAGAACAACATCTATAAAATTGCCTTGGAAATAGTACTAACAACTTCAGAAACATGGCAAAAAATACTATGTTCTATTTCCATGGCAATGAAAACATGATTTCAACATGGCAACATACTTTGTGTTTCCATGGCAAGATATTAGATATTTTGCCATGGTAAGAAATAATTTAAATTGGGGACAGCAAAAGTTGAGGCAACATGGCAACATATTTTGTGTTTGCATGGCAAAAACATATTTTGCCTTTCCATCAACTATAATTTCTAAAAAAATGCAATGCAAAATTGGTCAATTAACATCACATGAAAGTAAAAAAGTTTCTGCAATCCATGAATGACTGAGAAAATGAATCATACAAAAATTGCATCATATGGATTGAGCTAAAAAAGGTGAATCACCATCAGTTTTGAGCTAGTAACATAAAACTGAACCTGTCCTTCGAGAGGTCATGTGCAGCAGACGAGTTCCTGAACGCCCGAGCGGCCGGAGAAGATGAGCAGGATGGTCCCGTTGCCCATGGGCAGCGCCTGGTCGCCGTGCAAGGAGAAGACATGGCCGTGGAGGGTGCCGCCACGCAGGATGGCGCCGTCGCCTCCGGGTGAACGCGCAACGCATGAGTTCCCCGGCGTCCGATAAGTCGGAGAAGACAAGGAGGGTCCCGTCGCCCATGGACGCCGTTCTCGGAGAAGATGCGACCGAGGTGGGCGCCGGGGCGAGGGGCGATGTTATCGCCTGAAAATGGCCGCGCCGTCGCGACGGACGCGAAGGTGTGCGGCGGAGGAGACGCAGCTCGGCGAGGACAGACTCCGTCGGCGTCGAGTATGGTCAGCTCGGGGACGGAAGCTTCGGATGGCGGCGACGACGGTCAGCTCGGCGACGGCGAGGATCGTGCAGATGGAGGCGTGTCCGTGGAGCGGTGGAGGCTGCCGCGGCCCTCAGCCTCCGCCCACAACGGCCCTCGCGCGGACCCGGAGCACGCCGCCCTGGTGCTCCACGACGGCGAGCATCGCGGCGACCTACGGCGGTCGGCCTCCGCCTCACTCTGTGGTTGGGCGCGGCCTGAGAGGAATGGATAAGGAGGGGAATAGAGAAATGCGGCGGCGGGATTCGTTCGGGATGAGCATTCTTTTTACCGAACGCTTTCACTCGCACGTGGCCGTAAACTCCCACTTTAAGATTTGTGCTTAGATCCGACGATAGAAAGGTCGTTCGGCGCGGGACGTCAGAAATCTGACGTTCGGCCGTTATCAATTCCGCAAAATAATTAGGGTGAGGAGAGATTTACGGGGCTTGGTCCCCAGATGCGTTGCGGCAGTCATTATTCGAGCATTGCAATGCTCGCACGTGAGGAGCTCTTTTTCCAATTGTATATTAAGAAGCATGCTACAGATACAATGTTTTTTGGCGGTTGCATTTGAATCATATTTGATGTGCACAAAGGCTTCAGTGTCAAGGTGGTCGGACGAGTATTTATGTCCATTATATATGTGTTAGCTTGAGATCATCAGGCACCTGTTATGCATCTGTCCAGTTAAAAGGATGTTCAGACTCAGGCTTGCCCTACCATATATGGCTGTGACACTCTGAACCAAGCAAGTTGGTCATATGTGTCGAGCACTATTAACTCTTTGGAAGAAGACCACCAAGTAGAGAAAACAAATCAAATATCTTCTTAACCTTATCACCAGAAAAATTACCAAGAGATGAATAGTAACATTTTAAAGAAGAAAGATATGTTTGAAAAGGGATATATATTATGGCGACGATTAGAAGAGCCCTTGACGAATGGTGCCTAGCCTGCGAAAGTTTCTTATGAATATAGTCAACACTCTATATCAACTGTTGTAAGATTTTAGAAATATTTTTGGGGACATATGATACATGTCTATTATACATATGATTCAACAGAAGTTTGATTGAATACAT
>NW_024115200.1:0-38563 GCF_003073215.2 Triticum urartu | reverse complement strand
ATCCAAATCCAATGAAACCAACGCCCACTTCTTCGTTATGATCTCCTCTATCCAGATAATCAACTTAAACATGTTTTTGAAAATTTAAAATTTGATTTCAAACAGATTTGAATTCAAACTTCTTTTGTTCGTAACTTGAGTTTTATAACTCCGTTTGAGTTGATTCTTTTTGCAAATTAAAGCTCTTGACCTAAACTTTCTGATAAGGCCAAATTCACTTAATTTTGGTACTGTTAGAAATTGTTTTACGTTGCAAGAGGTAGTTGCTTGTTTTTGAAGTTTTCCAAGATCTTTTCTTCTATTCTTTTGCATGATTGCTTATGTGTGGTTACTATTGCTTGCTTACGACAGATTGACCGGAGTGTGACGAGTAGAACTATCAGTAGTTATGAGTACGAATCATCTACATCAACCGTACAAGGCAAGTTCACACTTTGATCATATTTTCACACCCAGTTTTTATGCATTAGTCCCATCCTCAAACATTGCATGAGTAGGATGTGATAACATGTGGGTTTTGGGAAGTAGTTGATCAGGTAGAACCTATTGTCCTTTAGATCAAACCCCTGGAAGTTACTGCGTTATGATTATATTGCCATGCTATGCTCATAGACGTGGTTTGGGTTTGAGTGTATCCATGACAGATGTGAGATTGGTAATTAAGGTTTAAATTAAGGTGGCTACTTTAATACACATCTGGGTGGATTGGTTGGGGCACCCTGGAGCACCCAGTGGTTTGCTTGGGCACCTGGAGAACCCAGTGTTTTCCCAAGGGGATCCCGGAGTACCCGTGTGATCACCCTATGGAATGCCACCCAGGCTCAAAGGGATCATAAGATTATTCATGCTGAAAACTTCCGTGTGCAGCCACAAGCTAGTATGGGCTCTAGCATAGTGGAATAAGTTCCATGACCTCTTCCAATGGTAGGCTAGTAGATGTCGGGCATGTAGGTTGGTACTGTTGCTACCTCTTGAGCACTGCGTTGGTTTTCCCTTGAAGAGGAAAATGGTGATGCAGTAAAGCAGCGTAAGTATTTCCCTCAGTTTTTGAGAACCAAGGTATCAATCCAGTAGCAGACCACGTGCGAGTCACCTCGTACCTACACAAACAAATAAGAACCTCGCAATCAACGTGATAAAGGGGTTGTCAATCCCTTTACGGCCACTTGCAAGAGTGAGATATGATAGAGATGAAATAATAAGATAATTTTTTTGGTATTTTTATGATATAGATTGAAAGTAAAGATTGCAAAATAAAATAGATTGGAAACTTGTATGATGGAAAATAGACCCGGGGCCATAGGTTTCACTAGTGGCTTCTCTCAAGATAGAATAAGTATTACGGTGGGTGAACAAATTACTATCGAGCAATTGATAGAAAAGCGAATAATTATGAGAATATCTAGGCATGATCATGTATATAGGCATCACGTCCGAGACAAGTCGATCGAAACGATTCTGCATCTACTACTATTACTCCACACATCGACCGCTATCCATCATACATCTAGAGTATTAAGTTCATAAGAATAGAGTAACGCCTTTAAGCAAGATGACATGATGTAGAGGGATAAACTCATACAATAAGGTGTAAACCCCATCTTTTTATTCTCGATGGCAACAATACAATACGTGTCGTTTCGCTTTCTGTCACTGGGATCGAGCACCGCAAGATTGAACCCAAAGCTAAGCACTTCTCCCATTGCAAGAAAGATCAACCTAGTAGGCCAAACCAAATTGATAATTCGAAGAGACTTGCAAAGATAAACCAATCATACATAAAAGAATTCAAAGAAGATTCAAATATTGTTCATAGATAGACTTGATCATAAACCCACAATTCATCGGATCTCGACAAACACACCGCAAAATAAGATTACATCGAATAGATGTCCAAGAGAATCAAAGAGAACTTTGTATTGAGATCCAAAGAGAGATAAGAAGCCATCTAGCTACTAGCTATGGACCCGAAGGTTTGAAGTAAACTACTCACACATCATCGGAGGGGCCATGGAGTTTATGTAGAGGCCCTCCGTGATCAATGCCCCCGCCGGTGGAGCTCCGGAAAAGGCCCCAAGATGGGATCTCTTGGGTACAGAAGGTTGCGGCGGTGGAAATAGGGTTTCGTGGTGCTCCTGGATGTTTTCAGGGTATGTGAACATATATAGGAGGAAGAAGTAGACCGGTTGAGCCACGAGGGGCCCACGAGGGGGGAGGGCGCGCCCCTTGCCTCGTGGCCGCCTCGTTCGTTTCTTGACGTCCACTCCAAGTCCTGCGGATCACGTTTGTTCCAAAAATCACGTTCCCGAAGGTTTCATTCCGTTTGGACTCCGTTTGATATTCCTTTTGTATGAAACACTGAAATATATGAGCGCGGGCCATGGACATAGCACTATGGGTGGAATAGAATATGACGATTGAGGTTGTGTGAGAAGACAAAAAGGGAGAAAGTCTCACATTGACGCGGCTAATCAATGGGCTATGGAGATGCTCACCGATTGATGTCAATGCAAGGAGTAGGGATTGCCATGCAACGGATTTACTAGAGCTATAATTATATGAAAGCTCATCAAAGAAACTAAGTGGGTGTGCATCCAACTTGCTTGCTCACGAAGACCTAGGGCATTTTGAGGAAGCCCATCATTTGAATATATAAGCCAAGTTCTATAATGAAAAATTCCCACTAATATATGAAAGTGACAAAATAAGAGACTCTCTATCATGAAGATCATGGTGCTACTTTGAAGCACAAGTGTGGAAAAGGATAGTAACATTTTCCCTTCTCTCTTCTTCTCTCATTTATTTATATATATTTTTATTCAGGCCTTTTTTTTCTTTTAGCCTCTTTTCTTTTTCTTTTTTTCGTCCGGAGTCTCATCCCGACTTGTGTTGGAATCATAGTCTCCATCATCCTTTCCTCACATGGGACAATGCTCTAATGATGATCATCACACTTCTATTTTCTTACAGCTCAAGAATTACAACTCGATACTTAGAACAAAATATGACTCTATGTGAATGCCTCTGGCGGTGTACCAGGATTGTGATGAATCAAGAGTGACATGTATGAAAAATTTATGAATGGTGGCTTTGCCACAAATACGATGTCAACTACATGATCATGCAAAGCAATATGACAATGATGATGCGTGTCATAATAAATGGAACAGTGGAAAGTTGTATGTCAATATATCTCGGAATGGCTATGGAAATGCCATAATAGGTAGGTATGGTGGCTGTTTTGAGGAAGATATAAGGAGGCTTATGTGTGATAGAGCGTATCATATCACGGGGTTTGGATGCACCGGCGAAGTTTGCACTAACTCTCAAGGTGAGAAAGGGCAATGCTCGGTACCGAAGAGGCTAGCAATGATGGAAGGGTGAGAGTGCGTATAATCCATGGACTCAACATTAGTCATAAAGAACTCACATACACTACAAAAAAATACACTTCCGTGATGATACGTGTTTGTCACAGTAGGTTGCTTTTTTGTCATGCATGTACATCCATGACAAATTTATGACAGAATCAAGATAGTCATACATGTGCTGTCGTAGAAGTGTTCCATGCCATTACCAAAATTATCATCACGGAAGTGTCCACTTCCATGACAATAAATCGTGCGTCACAGAAGTGCTTTCATCAAGGGTGACCGACACGTGGCATCCACCGTAATGGAACGCCATTAAGCTATTGGGTTGGGTTTTGGATCCGATAACCCGTTAACAGCCCCGACCAATGGGGATTTTCCACGTGTAAAATCATCATTGGCTGGAGGAAACATGTGTCGGCTCATCGTTGGGACAGATGTCAACCACTCATTGGACGGAAGGCGCCTATGATACGTCGACACATGGCACGGCCCAACAAAGGCCCATTCCTGTGAAAAGGCCGGCTTGTTTGACTTGGTAAAAAGGTGGCGGGCCGGCCCATGGGAAGCCTGTTAACGACTTGTTCGCATATAGCCCATTTACAGCCCGCTAACCCAAGGCCCGTTATGCCCTATCCGAATTAGGCCCAGTAGCGTCATCTGGGCCATCCAATATGATTCCAGCCCATTTTCACTTCTGGCCCATGTATGGCCCATGACGTCTTTCAGCCCATATGAGGCCCTATGTAACTCTTGGCCTATTAACGGCCCGTGGTGAAACTGGCCCGTAATGAACAGTGTATCACTTTATACCCACTAACGGCACGTTATTCCGTTGGGCCGTTTCTAGCCCATGTTATCTTTCGGCCTTCTCAGAGCCCATTTATTCTTGGGCTCATTTCTAGCATTCGTTTACTTACGGCCCATTACTGTCATTTTCTGCTTGTGGGCCAAATTCAGCCCGTGGTTACAGTCGGCCCGTTTGTGGTCCTTTAATACGTTGGGCCGTTTTCATAGCGTCATCAAATACGGCCTATTAACGATGGCCCATTACGGTCAGCCCATGAACGGACGATTCCAACTCTAGCCCGTTTACGACCATAATGCGGCCTATTATTGGCCCATGTTTGGCCAATCGATCATACGGCCCGTATAAGGCCCATTGATGATACGGCCCGTAGAAGGCCCATTATTTCTATGGCCCGTAGAAGGCCTACTGTTTCTATGGCCCGTAGAAGGCCCACTGTTTCTACGGCCCGTAGGAGGCCCAGGGTCACTACAGTAAATATTAGCCCATGGTTATTGTGGCCTAGTTTTAAAAAATAGGTTATTGCAGCCACTAGTTAACCGCGGAAAAAGAACTGCAATGACTACAAGCAAACAAATAAACAAGACAACAAGGAAATAAATAAGCAAGCAACTAACGCTAGGCTATCACGGCTATTACACATATTACATCCACTAGGCATCAAAGTTCGCCACCAGTGCAAATATAGGGAACAAAGCAGCATATCATATACACTGGCCGTCAAAATTGGCCACCAGTACAAATAAACGCGGCAGCAAAACAAGAGCATAACTGAAACAACTTCAGAAGAGCTCAAGAAACGTTATCATGGGTATCCACCATGCTGGCAATAAGCTTAGCAAGCTGATTAGCTTTGTCCTGTTTGGCGCTAAAATCCTCCAACACCTGCTGTTGCACCAGAAAGTATGCATCTGAATGCTCCAGGGACTTCCGCAGTCCTTCCGCTTCTTGTCGCAGCACAGCTGATCGATGTCTTTCAGCTTGTAGTTGAGACTCAAGAAACCGAACTGATTCAGACAGTGAGTTTGAATAGCTTGTGCAAGCGGTAGTGGCCAGTAACTCCAACACTAAACCAAGACAGGATGTGTCACTATCCTGAACCTTATCTGCATCACTTCCTTTACCGTTGCTTAATAAGGCACTCTTCCCCAATATTCTGTCAGCATTCTAAAAGAAGAAACAAGCAGACACATAACAAGTTTAGCATGTACTAGTATATGAAACTCATTTCGGTGAACCAGTTCATTAGTAAGGTGGACAGGATTAAACTAGCAAGTCTTCTATTGCCAAGTACTAGTACATAATAAAAGCATCAAACAAACATATATCTATGTCCTATGGTAGCAATGGAATCTTAAATTAGAACAGTTGTTCTTCAGGTTTAGGCACTTGTTCTACATGAACAGAGTATAGTAAGACGCAAGAATATAATAGTTAAAAATAGAAAATGAGCTCATAAACCTTACCACATTCTTGGTTCGGGACCAGTACAGAACAAGGCGTTCCCAGTCATCGTCCAGTAAATGTGTCTCAGGAGAACGTAAGGGAATTTGATGAGTTTCTTTGCCAGTGAAGTACGTTTACTTCAGGTAATTTCGATACTGCCACCAAGCATTCTTGAAGATAGCAGAGGTATTAGCACAGGTTACCTCATCCTGAGTTTCCAAATTGGTCCTTCTCTATAGAGAAAAACGGGAAAATTTGCTGTATTATAACCATCATGGAGGTAGGATGTATGGGACGAAGCAAAGTAATTGCCATGAATAACATTACTTACACATAACTCCTGGACAAACACCTGCAACTGGCATTTTCCTTCATCTTCAGTATAATATTTCCAAGATGGGAAGATATGCACATACGATTTAACAACATCAAATGCGATAGATGCTAAACTACGACTAGCTGGTTGTGCTTCCTCCACAGGAATAGGCGTACTAACTGGTGGAGTTGGGGTTTGCCGTGATAGTACTGGCCCTTTGGGAACTGGAGCTGCCTTACTAACTGCTCTTGTTTGGGAGCTCTATGGTGGAGATGGTGTTGTGTCAACAGGAACTAGGTTACTATCGGCTGGGGTTGGGGTTAGATTGGGTGAAGCTGGTTCTCTGTCCATCGTAGTAGGGGTACAATCTGCGAGAGTTTGGGTTATGTGTGGTCGGGCTGGTTCTTGTGCATGTACAACCGGGGTGCTATCTCCACCAAGAGGTAGCACTATTTTATTTGAAGACCGTGTTTTTAGTCCGCTAGATACTGACATCACCCGCTCCAATTCAAATGGTTGATAAACAGGAAACATAGTTGAATGTACAGACATTGTATGAGAGACAGATGCAATAGATAGTGTGGAAAAAAAGAGGGCATGTAATAGTTGACATGTATATTGTTTAACTAAAACGGATAGCATGACATAATTTCACATATATGATGTCTATCTAAACTGGATAGCATAGCATAACATAATTCAAAGATATGATGAATAACTAAACAGGATCGCATGACATAATTCACGTACATGTTATCTAAGTAATCAGGATCGCATCATTTAATTCACATATGTGATTTATATGCTAAACAGAGGGCATTCGATATGATGTCTGAACTAAGAACATGGTGTTGAATATTGTGTATATGATGTCTAAACTATGCAATGCAAGACACCGTATGCATGATATGAGCAGTATAACCGTGCCAAGTTAGAGCATACACCTCAGTGGGGGAATAGGACTGGTCATCTGTCTCTGAATCCATCTCTGAGGAGCTATCGGGACCCAACAAGAGATCTGCTTCGACAGGTAGCACTGTCTGCTCTGAAGGCCTTGTTTTCACTCCAGATTTTTCCATCTCCCACCCAAATGGCTGATTCACAAGAAGAGTAGTTTAATGTACAAACATTGTCGACAAATGGAAATGTAATGAAGAAAAGGATGGGCAAGATATCATTCAAATATATGATGCCTGGTTAAACAGGATGGCATTGCACATTTCACATATACTATGGCTGGCTAAAAGACATGAGACTGCATAATTCCCATATATGATATAGAAACTAAACAGGTGGCATTACAGAACATGTGTAAACTAAGCAGATGACATATATGATGTCAAAAGTAGGCACTGCAAGGCAACATATGCATGATATGACTAACATCATCATGCCAAGGTAGAGCAAACACCTTGGGGGGTAAATAGGAGTGGTCAGCGGCGTCCGAATCTGCCTCAGAACAGATATCTTCCTCTGGATTACAATCTGGAGAGGGGTGGGGAGGGTTTGCCATTGAACCCACCATGGAGCGATGTCTGCATGACATTGTATTGCCGCGCAAAACTCTTCTCTTTTTCTCTACATGTTCAGCATGACTGTGTACAATATCTGACATGCATACGAAAAAATATGGTGAGATTATGTAAGGAGAGCATGCAGAAATTTAGAGTGATGGTAAAAACCAGTGGATCGATGTTTTTCCGTTGAACCAAAATAGCCCTAATGGATCGACGTGAATGTATAGTAATAAGTGATGCAACAAGTGTACAACCTCTTTGCCGTAGCTGTGTCGACCTCAGCATCATTGGGTTGGTCGCTGAAGCAGTTGAGGCAGAGGTGGCTGCTGGAGGTGTGGAGGAAGATCTAAGGAATCTATAGGCAGCGTCCAGGGCACTGCTCTGTTGTGATGGATCGTTCTGTCGTTGGAGCAGCTCCGGTGAGCTGTAAGACGTCAAGGCTGAAGCAGCACAAGACATACATCGTCAATCTCAAGTGGGATTCTAATAGCATCTCCAATAGATGATGTAAAATGGATGTAAAATTAACATCACCAAAAACCACCTGACTACAACAGATGAGGTAAAAATTGTTGACTCTGAACTTAACTGTCGAAACTGAAATCTACTATGGAATCTGAATGCTACCGTCGAAACTGAACGCAATGGTAGCAGAGAGGCACTTGACATGTAGTTTAGGGAGGGCATGCCGTTCATCTTCAACCTGCACCCCCCTAAGCCGCCAGCCACCACCGGCCGAACCGCCGGCCCCAGCGCCGCCTCGCCGCCCCGAAACAACTCGCCACTGCCGCCCCGGCCAGCCCTCTAGGCCCCCCGCCCCCACCCTGAACCCTAAGATAGATAGTGGGGTACCTCTCCGGCGAGCCCCCGTCACCGCTGCGGGTGGTTCTTCCTTAACTCCGACGAGCCCCCCAACCCCTGAAAATTGACTGACCCAAAAGTCGATTCAGTCGACTGAGGTGTGGCTTAATCGGAGCAGAGCAGCATCACGAGCGAGGAGGAGAGCAGCAGCAGTAGCTGGGCGAGCGAGCGATTGAGCGAGAGCCGGAGCAGCAGCAGCAGCAGATCCGGCTGGTATGGCCGCTGCCGCCGAAGGGGCCTCGCACTGGGGGAGAGCCGCCGTGGAGATGTCGCCCGCGGCGCCGGCTTCAAGGTAGCCGCTCCATGGGGGTGGGGGATGGAGCACCATCGGCGCCGAGAGGTCGAGTTAAGGAGAAGGTGCGATGCGATGAGTGTACAACCTCTTTGGTGGCGCCGAGTAGGCCTCGGCTTCGTCCGAGGAGTCGGTGAGGATGCTGCGATTCCGGTGGAGTAGGTTAAGGAGGCGCTGTGGGGATGGAGGAGCCGCGATAGACGAGGCGATCGTCGGAGCAGCTCCTTGGAGGTGGAGGACAGGGCGGCTGAACCGGCGGGATGGCGAGATGGACGACGGATCCTCATCCAGGGAGATGGACGAGGGATGTCGAGCTGTTTTGGTGGACGACGTCGTCGGGGAAGAGGCTCCGGCTGGGCAGCGGTGACGTGGCAGACGGTGAAGGGTGGGGTTTCGCGGCTGGAGCGGAGAGGTTATGGCGGCCTGGGATTTTGAATGGCGAAAAGGGGGCGATGGGAGGGGGTGAAGCATGACTTTGGAACGCGCTTGTCCAAAATGTAGGGTGTGTTACAAAAGTACCCCCCACCGATTTGAACTAGCGGCCCTTTCGGCTCAGGGTTAGAAGGGGGATTTCGCGTGTCGGGATTTGGCAGCTGGAGGGAGTTTTCGCGCGCGTTGTAATTTCGGGATAGCAAGGCGCGGGTTGTGAAGGCGCCAGTTTTGGGAGCACGATATCTGAATTTTCGGGATATAAGAAGACGCGGGTTGAATTTTAGGGACAAGCCTAACGTGTAGTAATATTGTACTTGTAGGTACCAAATCAATTCGCACTTCCCTCAACCAAAGAGAAAACAAAAAAATAAAACTATTCACACCATACGAAGAGAGAGTCTTGCCCCGTTTTACTATACAAATGCTATTCAAAGCTACTCCCTCCTTCCATCTATATAGGGCCTAATGCGTTTTTTGATGCTAACTTTGACCAAATATTAGAGCAATGATATATGACATGCAACTTACACAAAGCACACCGTTAAATTCGTCTGTGAAAGGTTCTTTCAATGATATAATTTTCACATTGTGCATGTCATGTACTATTAATCTTGTCAATAGTCAAAGGCGGTCTTAAAAATCTCATTATGCCCTATATAGATGGAAGGAGGGAGTATGAATCCATGTTATGTCCGATTAAATTTTTCCGCTTGCTGTATAATGCATGTAACCTACTCATACCAACATTTTAGTGCATTCCAAATGTCTATACTACCGCTGCAATTCGAACTAAATTTGAATTTGTTTCTCTATTTCAATAAGAATCTACAATCATGATGTTTGCCAACTTCAACCATCATAGTTTCCTTGCTATCCACCAGATATAAATCAGACGGCCTATAATGTAGGATGGCAGGCACACCATCATCAACAACTCCGTTTTTTTATAAGAGTAGAGATAAAATATATTAAATGTAGTATACCATGTTCATAACCACACCATGTGTATCACCGTTATATATATTCACACATCCGTTGGTTTGAAACACTATGATAAATTCTTCAAATATCCGAATTCGCTTTTTATAATGAAGTATATATGATCTCTATTCGTCTTTTACACCCACACAACCCTCTTATCTTTGTAGCTAGCGCTAACTTTCTCTTGTGCATGCACACGCCCGCATCCCTCTCACCCTCCCTCAGCATTCTCTAGCTCCATCTCGCAAATTCGTCTTTTCACTTTAGGTCATTCACCCACGGTGTGTGTAGGCCCCCCAACTCCTTCTTTACAGCACACATCGATCGATATGCCTCTCTAGCAAGGTGTGCCTAGCACAAACACAAGCTTCCCCTCTTCTCTTTTTACCGTCCATGCCTCACTCCCACCACTCTTTTCATCGTTCTCATACTCGCACACTCCTCCCCCTCGATATAGTATGCCTCTCGTACCACCTCCTACATGCATTCCTCTCTCTCTATCCTTCTCCTCGTGCCTCATTTGCTTCTAACACACACATGCATGTATACCGATCGATCTCCCAACATATACCTAGATCGACTTTAACTACCACCCCCATCGATCGACGTACCTCACAAGTTATGTCTCTCCTTTCTCTTACAAAGGGTGATTGATCTTCCTATGTAGTTACGTCTGCTTACCACAGCCACATCGTCCCCCCTCATCATTCGTGCATGCCTCCTGACCCGTCTCTCACACGCACGTGCACAGACAACAAGCAGCCATCTCCTCTCTTATTGATATTGCGAGCATGCCCTCCGTTTGTCTAGCAAGCCTATCCCACCATTTGTTAGAAGAAACTCCACTACCACCCCTCCAACACTCTAGCTCTGTCTCTCTCCCACCCTTATTCATCTCCTGCACATATGCATGGATGCCGATAGATCTCCCTTAATACATGAGGCAGATCGATCTCCTTAATACATGAGGTAGGCCTCTCTCCTCCTCCACACATATACCAGCCATTGTACCTCTATAGTTAATTGGGCCTCCCTCTTCCCCCACCACACACCGATAGTCGAGCGCAGCAGGTAGGTATCCAAGCCACATAGACAAACTGCACATGTCCCATCTCACGTTCTAGTAGGCCAACCACTCTATATCTTTGACGTGGGCACACACAAATTCGATGGCACTCTTTATCGATTGCGCGCGCGCGCGCACACACACACACACATCATCCCTCTCTTCGATTCTATGGATACCTCAAGCTGATGATACTGAAGGAAATATGCCCTAGAGGCAATAATAAAGTTATTATTTATTTGCTTATATCATGATAAATGTTTATTATTCATGCTAGAATTGTATTAACCGGAAACATAATACATGTGTGAATACATAGACAAACTTAGTGTCACTAGTATGCCTCTACTTGACTAGCTCGTTAATCAAAGATGGTTATGTTTCCTAACCATGAGCAAAGTGTTGTTATTTGATTAATGAGGTCACATCATTAGTTGAATGATCTGATTGACATGACCCATTCCATTAGCTTAGCACCCGATCGTTTAGTATGTTGCTATTGCTTTCTTCATGACTTATACATGTTCCTATGACTATGAGATTATGCAACTCCCATTTGCCGGAGGAACACTTTGTGTGCTACCAAACGTCACAACGTAACTGGGTGATTATAAAGGAGCTCTACAGGTGTCTCCAATGGTAGATGTTGGGTTGGCGTATTTCGAGAATAGGATTTGTCACTCCGATTGTCGGAGAGGTATCTCTGGGCCCTCTCGGTAATGCACATCACATAAGCCTTGCAAGCATTGCAACTAATGAGTTAGTTGCGGCATGATGTATTACGGAACGAGTAAAGAGACTTGCCGGTAACGAGATTGAACTAGGTATTGGATACCGACGATCGAATCTCGGGCAAGTAACATACCGATGACAAAGGGAACAACGTATGTTGTTATGCGGTCTGACGGATAAAGATCTTCGTTGAATATGTAGGAGCCAATATGGGCATCCAGGTCCCGCTATTGGTTATTGACCGGAGATGTGTCTCAGTCATGTCTACATTATTCTCGAACCGTAGGGTCCGCACGCTTAACATTACGATGACAGTTATTATGAGTTTATGCATTTTGATGTACCGAAGTTAGTTCGGAGTCTCGGATGTGATCACGGACATGACGAGGAGTCTCGAAATGCTCGAGACATAAAGATTGATATATTGGAAGCCTATATTTGGACATCGGAAGTGTTCCGGGTGAAATCGGGATTTTACCGGAGTACCGGGAGGTTACCGGAACCCCCCGGGAGCCATATGGGCCTTAATGGGCTTTAGTGGAAAGGAGAAAGGGGCAGCCCAAGGTGGCCGCGCGCCTCCCCCCTCCCCTAGTCCTATTAGGACTAGGAGAGGTGGCCGGCCCCCTCTCTCTCTTTCCCCCTCGGGGAATCCTAGTCCAACTAGGATTGGGGGGGGGGAGTCCTACTTCCGGTAGGAGTAGGACTCCTGCGCCCTCCTCCTGGCCGGTGGCCCCCTCCCCCTTGGCTCCTTTATATACGGAGGCAGGGGGCACCTCTAGACACACAAGTTGATCATTGAGATTGTTCCTTAGCCGTGTGCAGTGCCCCCTGCCACCATATTCCACCTCGATTATATTGTAGCAGTGCTTAGGCGAAGCCCTGCGACGGTAGTACATCAAGATCATCACCACGCCGTCGTGCTGACGAAACTCTTCTCTGACGCTTTGCTGGATCGGAGCCCGGGGATCGTCATCGAGTTGTACGTGTGCTAAGATCTCGGAGGTGCCGGAGTTGTACATGTGCTAAGATCTTGGATCGGTCGGATCGGGAAGACGTACGACTACTTCCTCTACGTTGTGTCAACGCTTCCGCAGTCGGTTTGCGTGGGTACGTAGACAACACTCTCCCCTCTCGTTGCTGTGCATCACCATGATCTTGCGTGTGTGTAGGATTTTTTTTGAAATTACTACGTTCCCCAACAGTGGCATCCGAGCCTAGGTTTTATATGTTGATGTTATATGCACGAGTAGAACACAAGTGAGTTGTGGGTGATATAAGTCATACTGCCTACCAGCATGTCATACTTTGGTTCGGCGGTATTGTTGGACGAGACGACCCGGACCAACATTACGCGTACGCTTACGCGAGACCGGTTCCCCCGACGTGCTTTGCACATAGGTGGCTTGCGGGCGACTGTCTCTCCAACTTTAGTTGAACCGAGTGTGGCTATGCCCGGTCCTTGCAAAGGTTAAAATGGAGTCTATTTGACAAACTATCGTTGTGGTTTTGATGCGTAGGTGAGATTGGTTCTTGCTTAAGCCCGTAGCAGCCACGTAAAACTTGCAACAACAAAGTAGAGGACGTCTAACTTGTTTTTGCAGGGCATGTTGTGATGTGATATGGTCAAGGCATGATGATGAATTTTATTGTATGAGATGATCATGTTTTGTAACCGAGTTATCGGCAACTAGCAGGAGCCATATGGTTGTCGCTTTATTGTATGCAATGCAATCGCGATGTAATGCTTTACTTTATCACTAAGCGGTAGCGATAGTCGTGGAAGCATAAGATTGGCGAGACGACAACGATGCTACGATGGAGATCAAGGTGTCACACCGGTGACGATGGTAATCATGACGGTGCTTTGGAGATGGAGATCACAAGCACAAGATGATGATGGCCATATCATATCACTTATATTGATTGCATGTGATGTTTATCTTTTTATGCATCTTATCTTGCTTTGATTGACGGTAGCATTATAAGATGATCTCTCACTAAATTATCAAGAAGTGTTCTCCCTGAGTATGCACCGTTGCCAAAGTTCGTCGTGCCCAGACACCACGTGATGATCGGGTGTGATAAGCTCTACGTCCATCTACAACGGGTGCAAGCCAGTTTTGCACATGCAGAATACTCAGGTTAAACTTGACGAGCCTAGCATATGCAGATATGGCCTCGGAACATAGAGACCGAAAGGTCGAGCGTGAATCATATAGTAGATATGATCAACATAGCGATGTTCACCATTGAAAACTACTCCATCTCACGTGATGATCGGTTATGGTTTAGTTGATTTGGATCACGTGATCACTTAGAGGATTAGAGGGATGTCTATCTAAGTGGGAGTTCTTAAGTAATTTGATTAATTGAACTTAAACTTATCATGAACTTAGTACCTGATAGTATCTTGCTTGTTTATGTTGATTGTAGATAGATGGCTCGTGCTGTTGTTCCGTTGAATTTTAATGCGTTCCTTGAGAAAGCAAAGTTGAAAGATGATGGTAGCAATTACACGGACTGGGTCCGTAACTTGAGGATTATCCTCATTGCTGCTCAGAAGAATTACGTCCTGGAAGCACCGCTGGGTGCCAGGCCTGCTGCTGGAGCAACACCAGATGTTATGAACGTCTGGCAGAGCAAAGCTGATGACTACTCGATAGTTCAGTGTGCCATGCTTTACGGCTTAGAATCGGGACTTCAACGACGTTTTGAACGTCATGGAGCATATGAGATGTTCCAGGAGTTGAAGTTAATATTTCAAGCAAATGCCCGGATTGAGAGATATGAAGTCTCCAATAAGTTCTACAGCTGCAAGATGGAGGAGAACAATTCTGTCAGTGAGCATATACTCAAAATGTCTGGGTATAATAATCACTTGATTCAGATGGGAGTTAATCTTCCAGATGATTGCGTCATTGACAGAATTCTCCAATCACTGCCACCGAGCTACAAGAGCTTCGTGATGAACTATAATATGCAAGGGATGAACAAGACAATTCCCGAGCTCTTCGCAATGCTGAAAGCTGCGGAGGTAGAAATCAAGAAGGAGCATCAAGTGTTGATGGTTAACAAGACCACTAGTTTCAAGAAAAAGGGCAAAGGGAAGAAGAAGGGGAACTTCAAGAAGAACGGCAAGCAAGTTGCTGCTCAGGAGAAGAAACCCAAGTCTGGACCTAAGCCTGAAACTGAGTGCTTCTACTGCAAGCGGACTGGTCATTGGAAGCGGAACTGCCCCAAGTATTTGGCGGATAAGAAGGATGGCAAGGTGAACAAAGGTATATGTGATATACATGTTATTGATGTGTACCTTACTAGAGCTCGTAGTAGCACCTGGGTATTTGATACTAGTTCAGTTGCTAATATTTGCAACTCGAAACAGGGACTACGGATTAAGCGAACACTGGCAAAGGACGAGGTGACGATGCGCGTGGGAAACGGTTCCAAAGTCGATGTGATCACGGTCGGCACGCTACCTCTACATCTACCTTCGGGATTAATATTAGACCTAAATAATTGTTATTTGGTGCCAGCATTGAGCATGAACATTATATCTGGATCTTGTTTAATGCGAGACAGTTATTCATTTAAATCAGGGAATAATGCTTGTTCTATTTTTATGAGTAATATCTTTTATGGTCATGCACCTTTGAAGAGTGGTCTATTTTTGATGAATCTCGATAGTAGTAACACACATATTCATAATGTTGAAGCCAAAAGATGCAGAGTTGATAATGATAGTGCAACTTATTTGTGGCACTGCCGTTTAGGTCATATCGGTATAAAGCGCATGAAGAAACTCCATACTGATGGACTTTTGGAACCACTTGATTATGAATCACTTGGTACTTGCAAACCATGCCTCATGGGCAAGATGACTAAAACGCCGTTCTCCGGTACTATGGAGAGAGCAACAGATTTATTGGAAATCATACATACCGATGTATGTGGTCCGATGAATATTGAGGCTCGTGGCAGATATCGTTATTTTCTCACCTTCATAGATGACTTAAGAAGATATGGGTATATCTACTTAATGAAACACAAGTCTGAAGCATTTGAAAAGTTCAAAGAATTTCAGAGTTAAGTTGAAAATCATCATAACAAGAAAATAAAGTTTCTACGCTGATCGTGGAGGAGAATATTTGAGTTACGAGTTTGGTGTACATTTGAAACAATGCGGAATAGTTTCGCAACTCACGCCACCCGGAACACCACAGCGTAATGGTGTGTCCGAATGTCGTAATCGTACTTTACTGGATATGGTGCGATCTATGATGTCTCTTACTGATTTACCGCTATCGTTTTGGGGTTATGCTTTAGAGACGGCCGCATTCACGTTAAATAGGGCACCATCAAAATCCGTTGAGACGACGCCTTATGAACTATGGTTTGGCAAGAAACCAAAGTT
This sequence comes from Triticum urartu, assembly GCF_003073215.2. Lineage (NCBI taxonomy): Eukaryota > Viridiplantae > Streptophyta > Magnoliopsida > Poales > Poaceae > Triticum > Triticum urartu. The sequence continues at coordinate 22,330 of NW_024115200.1, read as the reverse complement.
GTCGTTTCTTAAAGTTTGGGGCTGCGATGCTTATGTGAAAAAGCTTCAACCTGATAAGCTCGAGCCCAAATCGGAGAAATGTGTCTTCATAGGATACCCAAAGGAGACTGTTAGGTACACCTTCTATCACAGATCCGAAGGCAAGACATTCGTTGCTAAGAATGGATCCTTTCTAGAGAAGGAGTTTTTCTCGAAATAAGTGAGTGGGAGGAAAGTAGAACTTGACGAGGTAACTGTACCTGCTCCCTTATTGGAAAGTAGAACATCACATAAAACTGTTTCTGCGACACCTATACCAATTAGTGAGGAAGCTAATGATGATGATCATGAAACTTCAGAACAAGATACTACCGAACCTCGTAGATCAACCAGAGCGAGATCCGCACCAGAGTGGTACGGTAATCCTGTTCTGGAAATCATGCTGCTAGATCATGATGAACCTACGAACTATGAAGAAGCGATGGTGAGCCCAGATTCCGCAAAATGGCTTGAAGCCATGAAATCTGAGATGGGATCCATGTATGAGAACAAAGTATGGACTTTGGTTGACTTGCCCGATGATCGGCAAGCAATTGAGAATAAATGGATCTTCAAGAAGAAGACTGACGCTGATGGTAATGTTACTGTCTACAAAGCTCAACTTGTCGCAAAAGGTTTTCGACAAGTTCAAGGGGTTGACTATGATGAGACTTTCTCACCCGTAGCGATGCTTAAGTCTGTCCGAATCATGTTAGCGATTGCCGCATTTTATGATTATGAAATTTGGCAGATGGATGTCAAAACTGCATTCCTGAATGGATTTCTGGAAGAAGAGTTGTATATGATGCAACCTGAAGGTTTTGTCGATCCAAAGGGAGCTAACAAAGTATGCAAGCTCCAGCGATCCATTTATGGACTGGTGCAAGCCTCTCGAAGTTGGAATAAACGCTTTGATAGTGTGATCAAAGCATTTGGTTTTATACAGACTTTCAGAGAAGCCTGTATTTACAAGAAAGTGAGTGGGAGCTCTGTAGCATTTCTAATATTATATGTGGATGACATATTACTGATTGGAAATGATATAGAATTTCTGGATAGCATAAAGGGATACTTGAATAAGAGCTTTTCAATGAAAGACCTCGGTAAAGCTGCTTACATATTAGGCATAAAGATCTATAGAGATAGATCAAGGCGCTTAATTGGACTTTCACAAAGCACATACCTTAACAAGATTTTTAAGAAGTTCAAAATGGATCAAGCAAAGAAAGGGTTCTTGCCTGTGTTACAAGGTGTGAAGTTGAGTCAGACTCAATGCCTGACCACTGCAGAAGATAGAGAGAAAATGAAAGATGTTCCCTATGCTTCAGCAATAGGCTCTATCATGTATGCAATGCTGTGTACCAGACCTGATGTGTGCCTTGCTATAAGCTTAGCAGGGAGGTACCAAAGTAATCCAGGAGTGGATCACTGGACAGCGGTCAAGAACATCCTGAAATACTTGAAAAGGACTAAGGATATGTTTCTCGTATATGGAGGTGACAAAGAGCTCACTGTAAGAGGTTACGTTGATGCAAGCTTTGACACTAATCCGGACGATTCTAAATCGCAAACCGGATACGTGTTTACATTAAACGGTGGAGCTGTCAGTTGGTGCAGTTCTAAACAAAGCGTCGTAGCGGGATCTACATGTGAAGCGGAGTACATAGCTGCTTCGGAAGCAGCGAACGAAGGAGTCTGGATGAAGGAGTTCATATCCGATCTAGGTGTCATACCTAGTGCATCGGGTCCAATGAAAATCTTTTGTGACAATACTGGTGCAATTGCCTTGGCAAAGGAATCCAGATTTCACAAGAGGACCAAGCACATCAAGAGACGCTTCAATTCCATCCGGGATCTAGTCCACGTGGGAGACATAGAGATTTGCAAGATACATACGGATCTGAATGTTGCAGACCCGTTGACTAAGCCTCTTCCACGAGCAAAACATGATCAGCACCAAGGCTCCATGGGTGTTAGAATCATTACAGTATAATCTAGATTATTGACTCTAGTGCAAGTGGGAGACTGAAGGAAATATGCCCTAGAGGCAATAATAAAGTTATTATTTATTTCCTTATATCATGATAAATGTTTATTATTCATGCTAGAATTGTATTAACCAGAAACATAATACATGTGTGAATACATAGACAAGCTTAGTGTCACTAGTATGCCTCTACTTGACTAGCTCGTTAATCAAAGATGGTTATGTTTCCTAACCATGAACAAAGTGTTGTTATTTGATTAATGAGGTCACATCATTAGTTGAATGATCTGATTGACATGACCCATTCCATTAGCTTAGCACCCGATCGTTTAGTATGTTGCTATTGCTTTCTTCATGACTTATACAATGTTCCTATGACTATGAGATTATGCAACTCCCGTTTGCCGGAGGAACACTTTGGGTGCTACCAAACGTCACAACGTAACTGGGTGATTATAAAGGAGCATTACAGGTATCTCCAAAGGTAGATGTTGGGTTGGCGTATTTCGAGAATAGGATTTGTCACTCCGATTGTCGGAGAGGTATCTCTGGGCCCTCTCGGTAATGCACATCACATAAGCCTTGCAAGCATTGCAACTAATGAGTTAGTTGCGGCATGATGTATTAAGGAACGAGTAAAGAGACTTGCCGGTAACGAGATTGAACTAGGTATTGGATACCGATGATCGAATCTCGGGCAAGTAACATACCGATGACAAAGGGAACAACGTATGTTGTTATGCGGTCTGACCAATAAAGATCTTCGTTGAATATGTAGGAGCCAATATGGGCATCCAGGTCCCGCTATTGGTTATTGACCGGAGATGTGTCTCAGTCATGTCTACATTATTCTCGAACCGTAGGGTCCGCACGCTTAACGTTACGATGACAGTTATTATGAGTTTATGCATTTTGATGTACCGAAGTTAGTTCGGAGTCTCGGATGTGATCACGGACATGACGAGGAGTCTCGAAATGGTCGAGACATAAAGTTTGATATATTGGAAGCCTATATTTGGACATCGAAAGTGTTCCGGGTGAAATCGGGATTTTACCGGAGTACCGGGAGGTTACCGGAACCCCCCGGGAGCCATATGGGCCTTAATGGGCTTTAGTGGAAAGGAGAAAGGGGCAGCCCAAGGTGGCCGCGCGCCTCCCCCCTCCCCTAGTCCTATTAGGACTAGGAGAGGTGGCCGGCCCCCCTCTCTCTCTTTCCCCCTCGGGGAATCCTAGTCCAACTAGGATTGGGGGGGGGAGTCCTACTCCCGGTAGGAGTAGGACTCCTCCTGCGCCCTCCTCCTGGCCGGCGGCCCCCTCCCCCTTGGCTCCTTTATATACGGAGGCAGGGGGCACCTCTAGACACACAAGTTGATCATTGAGATCGTTCCTTAGCCGTGTGCGGTGCCCCCTGCCACCATATTCCACCTCGATTATATTGTAGCAGTGCTTAGGCTAAGCCCTGCGACGGTAGTACATCAAGATCGTCACCACGCTGTCGTGCTGATGAAACTCTTCTCCGACGCTTTGCTAGATCGGAGCCCGGGGATCGTCATCGAGCTGTACGTGTGCTAAGAACTCGGAGGTGCCGGAGTAACGGTGCTTGGATCGGTCGGATCGGGAAGACGTACGACTACTTCCTCTACGTTGTGTTAACGCTTCCGCAGTTTGTCTACGTGGGTACGTAGACAACACTCTCCCCTCTCGTTGCTGTGCATCACCATGATCTTGCGTGTGCGTAGGAAATTTTTTGAAATTACTACGTTCCCCAACAGATACCTCCACTCTCTTCTCGTGGATCGCCCCCTCTATATATATGTTATATCCAGGACTCTATTTCACACACATTGCATATGTTAAATTTTTTGATTGACCCCCCCACAAAAAAAACTCTCAAGAACCGACACACTATATCTCTCTAGGTTTGTATCTCTCTCACACAACCCCACGTAGGTGGTGTATGTATACAAGAAGAGAATAGGTGCACCGTGCACGTACTCACGCTTCGTGCCCAGCCACACCCGCGCGGGTACATGGTGGAGCTCATTTCTTTACGAAATGGCAGCCCACGTGCTAATTTGAACGCCTGTAGCGGTTTTTTACCTAGGGAGGTCGTGTACCACGCGCGCACGAAACAAAGTTCGACTTGACGCGTTGCCGCATTATTTTTAAATAAAGTTATAGCGCTCAATGGCACGTACACAGAATATAAAACGATATTTATGGAGGAAAAGGTAGTATGCTCTTCAGAGTATCTCACACAAGGATCCGGTGGCCTCTCTCCCTCTCACCGTTGGTCACTGATCTGGCTGCATCCCGTCCACCGGGGGAAAGGGAGTGCGGTGGCCTCTCTCTCTCCCACCGTTGGTCACTGATCCGGCCGCATCTCGTCCGCCGGGGGAAAGGGAGTGCGGTGGCCTCTCTCTCTCTCTCTCACTGTTGGTCACTGATCCGGCCGCATCCCGTCCGCCGGGGGAAAGGGAGGAAGTGCATCATTTCTCCGTTCGACGGTGCCGAGGCAGCACATCCCGATCTCCGGTACACGTCGTTCTCTCTGACCAAGCTCCGACGCGGCAGGGCCTACGCCACCTGCTCGCAGATTCCGCCCGCCGCCGCTCACCTAGTTACATCCTGATGACCTCCTGGTATCCCCTCTGGCCTTGCTCCACTGCCCGTTTTCCCACGTCGCTGCATGTGGATCTTCCATAGTTCTTTGCCCAAAACGTAGCTCGTCCGGCGTACTTTCCATATTGCATTCTCGTCCTCACACCGTTTTAGACAAACACAATCGTGTTGTTATCTTCCCTTAGGACAAGGAATATGCTTCTTTTTTGTCATCGCATGTGTCATCAACTATTATTGGCCAGTAATTGTTTCCTTTCTACCTCTTTTTTGCAAACAGGGCTATCCATTTCACCTCGTTGCTATTGCGACCTTTTGGTGAACTGCACAAATCACTTTTTTCTTAATAGTGTTTTGTGCAGTTGTACTAAAATGGCACACGGGCAACATCTCTACATTTTAGTGCGACTGCACAAAGGGAGATTGGTTATGCTCTATCCTCCTCATCCAACTCCGAGCCTAATTTTCTCCAACTAGTTAGTCTCAAGAGAGACTGCAAAGGTGACCGGCTTCTATTTGTGTGTTTATTGTTTCATCAGCAGTCCTCTATTATCGTAATCACACTTGATACCTTTGGAACAGGGATGCTCAGCTCTATTTTAGTGGAACTGCACAAAATGATCGGAATGTTGCATGCTCCAGACAACTACTTTTTTCCCAACATGCCTTGTTGATTTAGATAGAGCTGGGGGACGTTGCTGCCAATCAAAGCATGGATCAATTTTAATTTAACACCTTCTCACAACTTTGTCTTCAGTTGTGATGTTATTATTAGCTCTGATCTGCTAATAATTGACATGCATTAGCAAGGAAGTTAGTTTTTTATTGTTTTCGAAAGAGCATCGATGGCAAGACACGCGAAACAAAAGCTGAAAGCTCACACCATTGTACAATTTCATGTTGCTGGAAAATTATCTGTATAGTACATCAATTATGTAAACAAATGATGGAAGCTTGATAGCATTGCCAGAAGCCTCTTCATCATCCGGGTCCATGTGCCATGCACAAAATTATACTCCTTCGTTCCTAAATATTTGCCTTTTTACAAATTTCAAACGGGCATATTTTAGAGTGTAGATTCACTCATTTTGCTTCGTATGTGTACTCCCTCCATTCCTAAATATTCTATTCGTCTTAACAGAGATTTCAACAAGTGACTATGTACGGGGCAAAATGAGTGAATCTACACTCTAAAATATGTCTATATACATCCGTATGTGCCAGTCCATTTGAAATCTCTAAAAAGACAAATATTCGAGTAGTCACTCGTTGAAATGTCTAGAAAGACAAATACTCCGGAGTATATTTAAGAACCGAGGGGGTAGTGCACAACCGCATGGGAGACTCAGCCCGGTCGTTGCGCCGCATTAATAGTGAGTAATGAGCAGTCAAATCATAAGCTCCACCTTTCCCACTGTAAGTTGCTCTGAAGAAGCGAGGTACCCCGCAAAAAAAGAAGTAGGAAGCGAGGTGTTTCATCAAGCCATCTCTTGGCCACATTCAAAGTGCAGCAAGCACGGTTCGCACGAAGATGCGCCGCATGGTTTGCTGACCTGTTTACATGCTGAATAACAAAAAAAGAGGAAATATTACTGAGCGCTACTATTTGTAATAGGATATGATCCATAATTAAGCGAGAATTGTGGCGAGTGTTCCATGCAATCAACTTCCATTATCACATGCGAGAACCCTCGAAGAGAACCAAATGTGTTGAAGATTGCTTTATCACATTTTAAAATTATAATAAGAGTGCAGATGCTCCTCCATCCGGTTCCTAGTACTAGTATAGTACGTACCTTTATGGACTATAGTAGTAGTACTAGTAAACTTTGCGCTTGGCTGTTCGGGAAGTCGAACAATAATAGCACTAGTAGTATAGTGTATGCTTCCGGCAATATGACACCAAATTAACTGTTGCACGTCCACCTCCTGAGCGAGGGAGAGCTTGCATTAGTCAAAAGTTTCTCCTTGTCCTGCGAGCCACCGCGCGCAAGCTTCTCCCGTCCTGCAATCTTCTCCTCGTTCGGCAAGTTGACGGGACACAGTAGAGTAATGCTAGTCCATGCTGCCTCCTCTCCGGTTAATATGGCTTAATTTCAAACGAGATAAATACACTGTGTGTCACTGTATATTTGTAAAAATACGGTCAGTGGACTTCATAATACGCTCATTGCGCTCAATATATATATATTTTCCGGTGTTCATATGGTCACTAGCTCACCCTGACTGAGTATGTGTGTGCATGCACGTGTAGGTTGAGCACTTGAGCGTGACCGTGTGTGTTCCGTCGTGTGCTCGGACATGCATGCATTAGGGCGTCGCGCGCGTTTTTGCGTCCATGTGTACGTGTGACTGTTGCATACACGTAGGGGGAGTACGTGTAGGGGCCACTAAGGAGCAGTCAAATCACACAATAAGTTAGTCGGAAGAAGCAACCATCATTTCACTCTTGAATGACACGTACGCAATATAAAATGGTTGATATGGAGAGAAAAAGAAAACCACTATATATACACTAGCAGGAGCTTAAGCTACAAGCCTGCTTGCTTAGGTTGCTCTCTTCACAAGCATAGAACGACAGGCCTGATCCCGCAGCTGGGGGAAGGGAACAATGTTTTGCGTAGACGTGGTCGACATCGGCGAGGGAGAAAACCCACAGTCGGTGCGTCCAAATCGGGGGTCACCGCGGTATGGGCCGATGCCGCATCCCAACCGCCCTTCTAGCTACAGCCCGACGTCCCAGGTAGTCCATCTTCCTTTTGGAGCCGGCTTGCTCCACTGCCGTAGCTCCATCTCCATGTCGATCTTTTGCTACTTCTACCGGCTTCTATTTGTGATGAGTTTATGTCTCATGAACTAGTGCCAGTACTATTATTCTAATCACACTTACTCAATATCTTTGCCATCAGGGATGCTCAGGTCGATTTTAGTGGAACTGCACAAAAGCATCGTATGATCCGAGGGTGCCAGCCGTCTTTCCTTCCCGACATGGAAAGTGCTATGGAACAAGAGGTACCAGAAGGTGGAGAACCAAAGAGTGTTGCTTCTATTGTTGCTGACATTCTCACTAAAGAATCTCCCTCTAGCACATTCCTTCGACAGGTTCTACCTGGCCAGGAAATTAAATCATGTTTATGGTTTAGGGTTTAATTCATAGTGACCCCATCAGTAGTTTTTCTATCGTACACGCTCTCACAACTTTTTTCTTCAGTTGTAAAGTAAATATTGGCTATGATCTGTGAATCATTGAGATCCATCAGCATGCGTGTTAGTTTTCCTTTGTATTTGATGGAATGTTGTAACGGGGCAACCTTGGAATAGGAATGAAGATGGAGCGGAAAAGTTTCCGTTTTTCTGGAGAAAAAATGGAAACGGAGAGAAACCAACGTTTCGTTTCGTTGGATCGCGCCATCAAGCAAAACCAATGTTTAAATTACGGCTGTCATGTTCGTGTCTCACCCTCCTCCACGGCTCGACCCCACACGGTCGCTCGGCATGCCACTAACCGCAAACCGAGTAGTATACCATAACTTTCCCGCCTGCTTGTCGATGGATCGCGCCATGGAGTACTAGCACTACTGGAAGAGATTGACGAGTTGGGGGAGGACAGCTAGCTGTAGCACGGACTCCCAAGAACTTACTACTAGAAGAGATCGCGCATGTTTTAGCCGGCTATTGCGACCTTTGAACGCGGAGCAGCCGCGTGCACCCGGAAGTGGCGCGGGCGACGCTCTCTCAGCCGGCACGCCGCAATCAATGCCGGCGCCAGTGAGAGGTCGCGTCCGCTCTGGTCGGGCATGAATGCGGCACTGACCGTTTCGGGTGGGAAGCACGCACGGGTGATGAAGAGGGTTCGGGTTGGTCAGGACCGGCCGTGGCAGCGGTCCGGACGTGCGCAAACAAGAGATGTTGTACGTTAATATTGCTGCGTATATAATTAACAACGTAAATAATGTGCCAGTTGGACAAATATGATTGGAGATGGAGATGGAAATGGAATTTTACGTAAACACGGATATGCATGTCTATGTCTATGTGTGTGCGCGACGACTCTCGTGACCTGGAAGCGGGGGCGTGTTTTTGATCGAGTTTTCTTTCTTGGTACGTTAGAAAATCAGTTTGTCTAATTCACATCTAGATGTTATTTAAGGATATCACATCTAAGCTCCCACAAGTATATAATGTAGCAACAAGAAACAAAAAAACTAGGAAAAGACCAAAAACAGAGTGGACATCAACTTATATGTGACATAACTATGTCACATCTAGATGTGTCCTAGACAGACCCTTAAAAAATTGTCCGCCAGTTTTCGTTTCTTTTTTTGGGAACGCGCGTATTCTATTTAAAACCACTGCTATGGAGAGATTTTTTACTCCATTATAGCCTCTTGTTTGATAGAGTTTCTCGCGTCTCGCTCTTTCACCCTCTCCATATCAAAACAAGATGACAGTGTCCACTCTATCTCTCTCCTCACCGGTGGTCACAGATCCGGCCGAATCCCATCCGCTGCGGGAGGTGAGGAGGTGCAGCGTTGACATTGTCGCCGTCGGCGACGGAGGAAGCCGATGTGCACCGTCCTCTCAGAGCCGGCGCTGGCGCGGACGAAGATCCTCCGCGCCCTTGTTCGCTGCCGTTGTGTGGGCAGATCCCGCCCGCCCGCCTAAACAACATCTCACCCACCTGAGGTATAACTTCTTGTACTGGTCCAGCTCCCCAGGTCGCTGCATGCAGGTTTTCTTCTATGCGACTACTCCCTAGCTCCCCATGCATAGTAGCTAGGGTTCGTCGGCTGGTCCAACATCACCTACTAGTACTGTTATAGAGGAAATGCCACTCAAAAAGTTGTCCTGATTTATGCCTTGGTGGAGGTATACATGTTGTTTCAACAAAAAGTACATGGTGGTTGTGCAGTCATTGTCCATATGGTGGTAGTACTATCACTGGTTAAATGAAGAAATGCTTTTTTTCTCGCGTATCCTGGTTTAGTCCCCAGCAAGATAATTATGATGCTTCTGTTTGTTGGTGTACTTTTCATTAATTCTTATTGACAATTGAGATATCGTTGCTAACCCTTTTTTATATTTTTGGAAACAGCGATGCGTGTCTCCATACCCGGGGATGTCTTCCTCAATTTTAGTGGAACTGCACAAAATTGGATGGCCATTGTTGTTCCGCCTCACTGTCCTCTGCCACGTGGTTCTTCCTTCCTCGAGCTATATTACTAAGAAGAAACAGACCACAGTGAGGATTTGTCGAACTTCTTACGTGCCTCACCCAAACTTGATGCCAAATGGATGATGCATCACCACGATGACCTATCGATGCTCATGGTTGCGCCTCATGGTTGCGTCGGCTAGTGAAGCTGATCGATTTTCGATGAAAAACAAGCTGTCTTCCATCAGTGCTCTTTGCTTGTTACGCACAAAGCTGATATCCTTCGTCAGTTCACCTTGGTTGCGTTGGAGACACAGTCGTCTTTCATGTTGGTGCAATTTTTGCTAGGGTTTTACGACAGGTGGGCCCAAAATGTGGCTGGCTCACTTGTCATACAGCCAAAAGCAGGTGCAGTGAAGGCACCGGAGCTCAGTCTGTACTACAGTAGTATATATATAAGCGGGAGCCTCAGTGCTTGTTCGCTAGGGTTTGCACTCTCCACATGCTCGCCGCACTACATATATGTTACATGCTGGAGGCTCAGCGTTCATTTGCTAGGATTTGCTATATTCACAGTCTCTCACCCTCTCTTCACCAGATCTAAACAAGACTGCGTTGGCCTCTTGTCTCTCTCTCTCCCCCCTCATAGCTGGTGAAGGAGGCGTCCGTATCCCGTCGCACTGGGAAGGGGAGGAGGTGCAACGTTCACTCTATCGCCTTCGGCGAGGGAGGCAATCCACTGCCGGCTGCATTGTTTTCTTTCACCCAGCACCTGTGCGGGAGGGCCACCGACCCCTTCTTCCTCGCTGCCATACGTAGTGTGGGCAGATCCGGCCTCCCGCCGCACGCCTTGCCACATCCCGACAACCCTAAGGTATAAGTTTCTTTGAAACCGTCGTTGCTCTAGCTGCATGTGGATCTTTTTCGATCTGTAGTCGAATCTAGGTCTTGGTTCAAAGAGGAAAGAAGGGTGCGGTGGGCTGGAGCAAGAATCTAGGACGTGGTTCAATGAGGAAAGGAGGGGCAGAAAGTACTATAGACTGGCTATCCAACCGCTTTGTAGGTCGAAAAGGGAAAAAACGGGGTAACCCAGTACACACATCTGTAAGGAACCGATCTCTTTGTTCAAAAGGGAAAGAAACTGGGGGGTCGGGTAGTTTGTGCACGACAAGATTTGCTGCCCTCACATAGGAAGAAGGTTCAAAGAGAACAAATATGGGACCAGCGCATATATGTTGCTTGGCTACATACTCTGCATCACCCATTTATACGTGTGGACGCACATGGTGTTGGCATGTCCCATGCAGCTATTTTGCTTTTGTTAATCTCAGAATTAACTACTGATCTATTTTAAAAGAATTTCTCTATTAATATGAATCAATGCAACCATTTTAGAAATGCTATTGTCCTATACTTTGTTTTCCATCAAGATAAGGTAGATGCTTCTTTTTGTGGCCGCATGTTTCATCCTCCTTTATTGGCCAGTAATTGTTTTCTTTTTTGCCTCTTAAAACAGGGATATCTATTCAACTTGTTGCTATAGAAAACTTAAATGTCACACCGGCAACTTTGCTTGATTTCAGTGCAACTACACAAAACTTGATTGGATTTCCTATTCGTGTTGGTAGATTCGTATTTTATGTTGGTTGTCTCATGAAAGGTTAGTACAGGCCTTCATCCACATGATTGTGTAGTGTGCTTTGAGATGTTGTGCTACTTGTATTGGTACTGTTTTAAATAAATGATGAATTGAAGCTATTGTATTGTTGTCTTTTCCCATTAAGTAGTGAACAAAAATGGGACCAACCCAGACATGATGCTTGTTGCTTTGTTACAACAAATTCAGCATCACCCCCTTTATAAGCCAGTAATTGATGCCACTCTCATAATTAACTACCGAATCTTATTTCAAAACTGCAACACTTGTTAGGGATTGGCGGGATTACCATTTTTTTGGCCGCATGTTTCATCCTCCTTTATTAGCCAGTAATTGATTCCTTTTTTGCCTCTGTTTATACAGGGATATCTATTCAAATTGTTGCTATTGTGACATTTTGCTTCGCTATGCGAAACACTTTGCTTGATTTTAGTGCAACTGCACAAAACGAGATTGGATTTCCTATTCGTGTTGGCAGATTCATACGTGATCTTGTGTGCATCATGATAGGTTGGTACTTGCCTTCATCCACATGATCGTGCAGTGTGTTTTGAGATGCTGTGCTACTTGTATTGGTACTGTTTTAAATAAATGATGAATTGAAGCTATTGTATTGCTGTCTTTTCCCATTAAGTAGTGAACAAAATGGGACCAACCCAGACATGATGCTTGTTGCTTTGTTACAACAAATTCAGCATCGCCCCCTTTATAAGCTTTGTCGTTCTTTATACATGTTGAAACAAGGCATTGTTAAGATAATGTCTCAGTCAATATGAATGAATCACACTGATGGAGAATTGCTACTCTCCTGCTTTGTTTCCCATTAAGATAAAGTAGATCAATAGATGCTTTTCTTCTGGGAGTACAAGTCATCAACCGTTATTTCTTCGTAATTGTCTCCCTTATACCTATTGTTGCTTACAGGGATATCAAAATTAAAGCTCGGTTTTATTCCGACTTCGATTTTAGTTGAACTGCACAAAAGGAGCCAATGTGTAAGGCAAACTGCTGCATTACTGGGTCTAGTTGGTTGTTCCACTTTGCAGAAAGAAGCAGTCACTGTTTGCACTTCATTACAGAAGGAATGACCGGGAAGCTTTACAGAGTATTATTAGACACCGGTGACATGACTAGTCTGCAGAGACCATTGGCAATTTAACAACACGTGGAGTGCCCTGGGCAAAAAGTGCCCAAACAAGTACAAAAGCTACAACAGGACTCCACGATCATAGGCATTACATATTTTGAATGGGAAAAGCTTGTCAAAGTTTAATCATTGATGTTAGCAAGAAGACGTTAGTTTAATATATTGGAATTGGAAAACCTTGTCAAAATTTGCTCATTGATGTTAGCCAGAAGACATGCATTTGATATTTTTGAGTGGGACGCCCTTCCTGTGAGCAGCGTCGAGTGTTTTTCCTATTCATGTGTTCAGTTTAGAAGTAAATAGTTACTCTGCTGAGATATTCCTGTGTTAAGAGTTTGTTCTGAATATTGTCTATGTAATGCCAAGCCTTGTGTTTGATTGCAAAGTTGAGCTTGGAATGTTGTGGCATGCGGCATCACGAGGTGTTCACCGTGCCTCCTGAGAATAATGGTTCATATTGTTTTGCATGTCGATCTAATGCCAGTGATTTGCTTGTTAAGAAGATCATCCTCTTCTGTTGTTTCCGTGCTTAAGAAGTTCATCGTCTGATGTTTCATTCATAGCCTATACGACAAGTCGGGTAGGTTAGACGTGAAACCATATGATCTTCCGACCAACTCATGATATTAGGCCGTGACTGGATCATCGTTTTCCAACCAAAATTGCTTGTAAAACTGACGCTTGTAAATTAAAGCAGATGGTCTCGGGAGAAGGCGCTTGGTTGGTCGATTTCGACTAGTAAAATATCGGAAGTACTTGACACACGATAAAAACGCTGAACGACACTCGGATGATTGCTAATCCAGCTGTTAGCTACTGGTTTAGCCTTGCCCATGGATGGCATGATACGCACGTCGTGCATGTATCATCTGGTAATGTCGTCCATATAGCAGTGCTCGTAAAATATACACTAGTCTCTCAAATTACACGCGTAACCCACCGGTTTTACTTACAGACCTCGGGCCCTCGGTTTCATTACGCCTGTATTTTACGCGTTGTTTTCGATGACGAGTAAATTACACTTGTATGTTAATACAGGTTTGAAAAAAACCAGAGTTCCCAAGCGCGGCCTTATCATTTCATGTTGTCTCAGTTTCTCAAAGGTGCTCATAGGTGTCCGATGATCCTGGCTTCCTGAATGAGTAGCGGGCGCTGTATCAGACCATCCGTAGGGCCCGCGAGGCCCTCTCCGTTGTCCTTTGAGTTATTGCGGTCGCCGTGGCGCCGAACATTGTTAACATCGTCAATGAACATGAGGATTCAGGACATGACTTTATTTTGACTGGATGACACTAGGGACCCACTAGGGCCATAGCCGTACGTACGCAAGTGCCTCCTTATTATGTACAACTATATTTTTTTTGCTTTCTCCTGGTTTCCTGACATCACGGTCCCACACCATTGTCAACCTATGTAGTCAATATAAACGAGAGAATTGCACAAGGTGCGGCCAACAGCTAGGACCAAGCAGCTCGAGCAGTAATTGTGGTTTTGAGGCGTGAGCACTGTAGAGTTTTTCTTGGCGATGATTTCGTTGTTGTTCAGAGGAGAGCAGGGTATTAACTGGGCGGGCTGTGGCCCGTCTAGCCCAGGCCAGAAATCCAGCCCAGATACTAATTTTTTCAAGATGAAAATGGCTAGCCCAGCTATACGTCTTTTTGACGAATACCCAAGCAAGGTCAACTTCTTATTCTCCGCCCTGCTGGGCTGCAAATCTTTCCTAGGAGGGATGCATTAGGCTTAACAGGAAAATGTGCTTTAAAAAATAATAAATGGGATGTAATTATAAAAACTAGGCAGTAACTATAAAAAAATGCACCAAACACGAAATTAGTTTATAAAATATTATTTATGGATTTTGAAAATCTTAAATTTTCATTGTTGCGCGCGCAATGTTTCGTTGGATTTTTACGTAATACAAATTTATATTTAATCTGACTAGAAATTTTGGGATAAAAATATTTCGGATCCCATCAAAATGTGGGAAATTTTATTGAATTCTGTCTTCAACAGTTGGTTGAAATTATTAATCATTGTCCTAGCTAGAAAATGGGCTGTACTTTTAACAAACTGTAAATGGGCTGTTGTAAATTCCATTGGAATTCCAAAATGGGCTGTACATTCTTACAAAACACAAATGGGCTATAAGTTCTCTGCCACACACTTGTGGGCCTACTAAGTGACACGTCCCCTAAAAAAATAAGTTGACGCGTATGCAAGGCTTTGCCAACTTATTATAGTCAACACACGGTTCTAGCAGCAGCGGCCGTTGGATGTCTATCCAACGGATGTCATGCTTCTTCTTCAATCTCGGATATTCTTAGCTTCGGCCGCCCAAAAAATGATTCCTCCCCTGACTTCTGGGGCGCACCGTTTCGGAGGCTGACCTGTGGGCCTACTAAGTTGGAGCGTACCAAGGGCTTTGTCAACTTAGTCAATAATAAACGTTTCTAGCTTCAGTGACCGTATGATGTCCATCCAACGGCCGTAGTGCTTCTTCAACCTCTGGTCTTCTTGGTCTAGCCGCCCAAAGCAGCGCCGGTCGTGCTGCCTGCTCCTGCCTCCCGTGGCCGGCTGTGCTACCGCGGAGGCCTCGCCGCCGCCATACTACTCCCACCGCTGGCCAGGCCATCCCTCCACTCACCCACACCCCCTATTATTCTGCGGTGACGGCAGCCTCACACCGCAGCCGAACCAATGAACCCTCGTACTCCTCTCCACGCGGGCTTCCACTGCGGCGTCTTCCCCGGCTCCGCGTCGTCCCCTTCCTAGGCGTTGCTGTCGTCCAGACCACCGCCCTGGTGCTCTCGGCGCGGCGTGGTCAACGTGGTCAACGACCGACTTCCATCGGAAGAGTACTGTACGTGGAGAGGCTGACAGCTGGGTCTAGGCGGCCGCAAGGAAGTGCCTCCCTATTATGCGCAAAATAATTATTCCTCCACCTTACAGCAGGGACCCACCGGACGGGCCGCCTTATTTCGCGAAAAAAACGTTTCCCCCCTGACTGCTCGGACCCATCGGACGGGCCAGCGTATTTCGTGAAAAAAACGTTCCCCCCGCTGTCAGCTCGGACCCACCGGAAGTGCCTCCTTATTACGGACAAAAAAATGAATACTTCCCCTACTAGCTGGGACCCACCATGGTGGGAAGCTGACTTGTGGGCTACTAAGTTGACTGGGACAGGGGCCTTTGTCAACTTTAGTCAATATGAATGATTCTAGCTCCAGTGACCGTCCGATGTCCATCCAACGGCCGTAGTGCTTCTTCAACCTCTGGTCTTCTTGCTCCAGCCGCCCAAAGCAGCGCCGGTCGTGCCGCATGCTCCTGACTCCCGTGGCCGGCTGTGCTGCCGCGGAGGCCTCACCGCCGCCTACAATTCCCACCGCTGGCCAGGCCCTGCGGCGACGGCAGCCTCACACCGCAGCCGAACCAGTGAACCCTCGTACTCCTCTCCGCGCGGGCTTCCACCGCCGCGTCTTCCCCGGCTCCCCGACGTCCCCTTCCTAGGCCTCGCCGTCGTCCACCGCCCTGGTGCTCTCGGCGCGGCGTGGTCAATGTGGTCAAGGAACGACTTCCATCGGACATGGACTATACGTGGAGAGGCTGACAGCTGGGTCCACGGCCGCAGCAAGGAAGTGCCTCCTTATTACGTGCAAAATAATTATTCCTCCACCTGACAGCGGGGACCCACCGGACGGGCCACCGTATTTCGCGAAAAAAACGTTTCCCCCCTGACTGCTGGGACCCACTAGTTACAACTTCTCACACAAGGAAGTGCGTCTAGGCAAAAAAATGATTCGCCCCCCTGACTGCTGGGGCCCACTAGCTACATCTTCGCACGCAAGGAAGTGCCTGACAGTCGGGACCCACCTGGTCGAAGCATACATAGCATTGTCATTCTGGTCGCGAACGTGTACGTACATATATACTGGTTGATGTAGAGGCGCGCACGTGTCGTAGTAGAGGCGCGCACGTAGCATGTACACGTACGTACAGCGGTCAGGGTGCAAGAAAGAAAATACGGCCACGTATGTGTACATACGGGCGGGGTCTTGAACGCCTACTCGCGCATACGTACGGCGATGGCTCGTGTACATGGTTGGGTCGGAACGGAGAAACAGCGTCGTCGTCGTGTTCATGGGGAGGCAACGGAATGCGTCGTGTTCATGGGGAGGCAACAGATGCATCGTGTTCATCGGGAGGGCTTGGATGGAATAGGCGATGGAAACGAGGCCTGGCGTACCACAGAACGGAGGAAATGGCCTTGTGTTTGACCGGCCACATTCGAAACGGGATCCTGTTCATCGGGAGGGGTGTGGCGTACCGCAAAACAGAGGAAATGGACCTCCTACGGTCGAAACGGGGGTCCTGTTGATCGGGAGGGGTGTGGCGTACCGCAAAACGGAGGAAACGGACTTGTGTTGGAGCGCCACGGTCGAAATGGGGGTCCTATTCATTGGGAGGGGTGCGGCGTACCGCAAAATGGGACTCCACGGGATACTGTTCATCTCCACCGTCGACCTCCTCCAGCATCCACAGGCTCTTGTTCATCCAGCCTCCACGGGCTCCTGTTCATCCAGCCTCCACCGCGTGCTACTCCACCGGCTACTGTTCAACCACCCCTCCACCGTCTACTGTTCATCCAGCCCTCCACACCACGGGGTCCTGTTCAACCACCCCTCCACCGTCTACTGTTCATCCAGCCCTCCACACCACGGGGTCCTCTTCATTCACCCCTCCACACCACGGGGTCCTCTTCATCCACCCCTCCATGGGCACCCCTCCACCATCTACTATTCATCCAGCCCTCCACCACATCACGGGGTCTTGTTCATCCAGAGGCAACGCCACTGCTCACTATTCATCAAACCCCCCCGCAACGCTCACTGTTCATCCCATCGATCAGCTTGAGTTAGCAGCAGTAGCAAAGGAATCACTCGATCGGGTTCAGTTAGCAGCCATCGATCGGTCGCTCGGGTTCAGTAACGTGTAGCCTACAGTGCAATCACTCGGGTTCAGTTAGAGCCCAACGCCTCGCTCGGGTTCAGTTAGAGCCAACGCCTCGCACACACGCGCGTACGTGTGCGAGAGAAAGGCGCATCGCTCGGCCCCCGACCTCCCACCATAACCGGGAACTCCCCGAAATTTTCCTCCCCCTCGCTTCTACCATGGTTTTTTCCGTCATGGACGGCCCAAAGAATGTCATGCAGCTGCATCTCCGACCCGCCCAGGACGAAAAGCCCATTTTATGTCATGATTTTTTGTCAAAGAAGTAGGAGCCCACCACATCTATGATGATACCCGGTTTTGTCTCAATTATCGTCATAGAAGTGTCATATGTATGACAGAAAAAAATTTCGTTCGGCCCAAAATGTCACAGATGTGTCTTTTTTTGTAGTGTTATTTGCCATTTGCCTCTCGTTTTCCTCTCCCCCACTTCACCCTTGCCGTTTTATTCGCCCTCTTTTACTTTTGCCCTCTCTTTTCATTCGCTTTTTCTTTGCTTGTTTGCTTGTGTGTTGGATTGCTTGCCTGTCACGATGGCTCAAGATAATACTAAATTGTGTGACTTTGCCAATACCAATAATAATGATTTTATTAGCACTCTGATTGCTCCTCTTACTGATGCTGAATCTTGTGAAATTAATACTGCTTTGCTGAATCTTGTCATGAAAGATCCATTTTCTGGCCTTCCTAGTGAAGATGTCGCTACCCATCTAAACAACTTTGTTGATTTATGTGATATGCAAAAGAAGAAAGATGTGGATAATGATATTGTTAAGGTTAAGCTATTTCTGTTTTCGCTTAGAGATCGTGCTAAAGCTTGGTTTTCGTCTTTGCCTAAAAATAGTACTGATTCATGGAATAAGTGCAAAGATGCTTTTATTTCTAAGTATTTTCCTCCCGCTAAGATCATCTCTCTTAGAAACGATATTATGAATTTTAAGAAACTTGATCATGAACATGTTGCACAAGCTTGGGAGAGGATGAAATTTATGATACGTACTACACATGGTTTGAATTTATGGATGATTATACAAAAAATTTATGCCGAATTGAATTTTGCTTCTAGAAATCTTTTAGATTCAGCCGCGGGAGGCACTTTTATGGAAATCACTTTAGGAGAAGCTACCAAACTCCTAGATAATATTATGGTTAATTATTCTCAATGGTACACGAAAAGATCTACTAGTAAAAAAGTGCATGCAATTGAAGAGATTAATGTTTCGAGTGGAAAGATGGATGAACTTATGAAATTGTTTGCTAATAAGAGTGATCCTACTGATCCTAATGATATGCCTTTGTCTACTTTGGTTGAGAATAATAATGAATCCATGGATGTGAATTTTGTTGGTAGGAACAATCCTGGTAATAACGTGTATAGAGGTAATTTTAATCCTAGGCCGTTTCCTAGTAATTCCTCTAATAATTATGGTAATTCCTACAACAATTCTTATGGAAATTATAATAAGATGTCCTATGATTTTGAATCTAGTATTAAAGAATTTATTAGTTCGCAAAATAGTTTCAATGCTTTGATTGAAGAAAAATTGCTTAAGATTGATGAGTTGGCTAGGAACGTGGATAGAATTTCTGTTGATGTTGATTCTTTGAAACTTAGATCTATTCCACCTAAGCAAGATATCAATGAGTCTCTCAAAGCTATGAGAATTTCCAGTGATGAGTGTAAAGAAAGAACCATAGGATGCATGCTAAAAAAGATTGCTTTATGAAAGCGTGTTCTTCTAGTTTCCATGATAATAAAGATGAAGATCTAAAAGTAATTGATGTGTCCCCTATTAAATCTTTGTTTTGCAATATAAATCTTGATAATGATGGGACTGGAGATGAGTCAACTTTAGTTAGAAGGCGTCCCAATGATTCGGAGTTTTTATATCTTGATGCCAAAATTGATAAAAGTGGGATTGGAGAGGTCAAAACTCTAAATAACAATGAACCCACTATCTTGGATTTCAAGGAATTTAATTATGATAATTGCTCTTTGATAGATTGTATTTCCTTGTTGCAATCCGTGCTAAATTCTCCTCATGTTTATATTCAAAATAAAGCTTTTACTAAACATATCGTTGATGCTTTGATGCAATCTTATGAAGAAAAACTTGAGTTGGAAGTTTCTATCCCTAGAAAAATTTATGATGAGTGGGAACCTACTATTAAAATTAAAACTAAAGATCATGAATGCTATTCTTTGTGTGATTTGGGTGGTAGTGTTTCCACGATTCCAAAAACTTTGTGTGATTTGCTAGGTTTCCGTGAATTTGACGATTGTTCTTTAAACTTGCACCTTGCGGATTCCACCATTAAGAAACCTATGGGAAAAATTAATGGTGTTCTTATTGTTGAAAATAGGAATTATGTGCTCGTAGATTTTATTGTTCTTGATATAGATTGCAATCCTTCATGTCCTATTATCCTTGGTAGACCTTTCCTTAGAACGATTGGTGCAATTATTGATATGAAGGAAGGGAATATTAAATTCCAATTTCCATTAAGGAAAGGCATGGAACACTTCCCTAGAAAGAAATTAAATTACCATATGAATCTATTATGAGAGCCACTTATGTATTGCCTACCAAAGATGGCAATACCTAGATCTATCGTCGCTTTTATGCCTAGCTAGGGGCGTTAAATGATAGCGCTTGTTGGGAGGCAACCCAATTTCATTTTTATTCCTTGATTTTTGTTCCTGTTTAGTAATAAATAATTTATCTAGCCTCTATTTGGTTGTGTTTTTTGTGTTTAATTAGTGTTTTTGCCAAGTAGAACCATTGGGAAGACTTGGGGAAAGTCTTTTTGATCTTGCTGTAAAAAACAGAAACTTTAGTGCTCACGAGAATTGCTTCCATTATTTACTGGAGAGTGATATTTAGTTAATTATTTTTTCAGATGATTAATAGATAAATTCCTCATGTCCAGCAATTTATTTTAGAATTTTTGGGGTTCCAGAAGGATTCGAAACATACAGATTACTACAGACTGTTCTATTTTTGACAGATTCTGTTTTTCATGTGTTGTTTGCTTATTTTGATGAATCTATGGCTAGTAATAAAGTTTATGAACCATAGAAAAGTTGGAATAAAGTAGGTTTAACACCAATATAAACAAAGAATCAGTTCATTACAGTACCTTAAAGTGGTGGTTTGTTTTCTTTTACTAACGGGGCTCACGAAGATTTTCTTTTAAGTTTTGTGTTGTGAAGTTTTCAAGTTTTGGGTAAGGATTTGATGGACTATGGAATAAGGAGTGGTACGAGCCTAAGCTTGGGGATGCCCAAGGCACCCCAAGGTAAAATCCAAGGACACCAAAAAGCCTAAGCTTGGGGATGCCCCGGAAGGCATCCCCTCTTTCGTCTTCGTCTATCGGTAACTTTACTTGGAGCTATATTTTTATTCGCCACATGGTATGTGTTTTGCTTGGAGCGTCTTGTATGATTTGAGTCTTTTATTTTTAGTTTACCACAATCAACCTTGCTGTACACACCTTTTGGGAGAGACTCACATGAATTGGAATTTATTAGAATACTCTATGTGCTTCACTTATATCTTTTAGAGCACGGCGGTGGTTCTATTTATAGAAATAATTGATCTCTCATGCTTCACTTATATCATTTTGAGAGTCCTTAGAACAGCATGGTAATTCATTTTGGTTATAAATTTTAAATGCTAAGAGAAGTTGGATGCTTGATAGATGGTTTTGGGATATAAAGGTGGTAATATTAGAGGTGTGCTAGTTGAGTAATTGTGAAATTGATGAAAACTTGTGTTGAAGTTGGCAAGTCCCGTAGCATGCACATATGGTAAATGTTATGTGATAAATTTGAAGCATGGGGTGTTCTTTGGTTGCTTTCCTTATGAGTGGCGGTCGGGGACGAGCGATGGTCTTTTCCTACCAATCTATCCCCCTAGGAGCATGCGCGTAGTGCTTGGTTTTGATGACTTGTAGATTTTTGCAATAAGTATCACTACAAAAAAAAGACACACCCGTGACATTTTGGGCCGAATGAATTTTTTTTCTGTCATACATATGACACTTCTATGACGATAATTGTGACAAAACCAGGTATCATCATAGATGTGGTGGGTTCCTACTTCTATGACAAAAAATCATGACAGAAAATGGGCTTTTCATCATGGGCGGGCCAGAGACGCAGCTGCATGACATTCTTTGGGCCATCCAAGACGGAAAAAAACCGTGGTAGAAGCGAGGGGGAGGAAAATTTCGGGGAGTTCCCGGTTACGGTGGGTGGTCGGGGGCTGAGCGATGCGCATTTCTCTCGTACATGTACGCGCGTGTGTGCGAGGCGTTGGCTCTAACTGAACCCAAGCGAGGCGTTGGGCTCTAACTGAACCCGAGCAATTGCACTGCAGGCTACACGTTACTGAACCCGAGCGATCGATTGATGGCTGTTAACTGAACCCGATCGAACGATTCCTTCGCTACTGCTGCTAACTGAAGCCGATCGATGGGATGAAGAGTGAGCGTTGCCGGGGGGTTGGATGAACAATGAGCGGTGGCGTTGCCTCTGGATGAACAGGACCCCGTGGTGTCGTGGAGGGCTGGATGAACAGCAGACGGTGGAGGGGTGCCCGTGAAGGGGTGGATGAATAGGACCCCGTGGTGTGGAGGGCTGGATGAATAGTAGATGGTGGAGGAGTGGTTGAACAGGACCCCTTGGTGTGGAGGGCCGGATGAACAGTAGACGGTGGAGGGGTGCCCGTGGAGGGG
>NW_024115199.1:0-10781 GCF_003073215.2 Triticum urartu | reverse complement strand
CGGCTGCCCTCGTCCACCCATGCTTCTCCCGGCGGCTGCGGACGAGATATGAGCCGGCGGGGAATCGACGGAGCCGCCGACGCCGCCCGCCATGGACCCCTCCGAGCGCCCCGCCGTCGTATTCGACAACGGCACCGGGTACAGCCCCGAATCTCTCCGTCCGATCCTGCGGCTGTACCGCTGGTGTGATTCGCGCCTGCGCTTGCAGCAGTAGCTAGGTTATTTTTCATTTCGTTTGCGCGGGTCCCTGAGTGCGTGCCCGTGTGTTTCCGCTGACCGCGCTAGAGGCGAATTGGGGCAGGTCGAATCGGATTACTGACTACCGTGGGAATAATGCATTTCGTTAGCCAAAATGGGACATGAATCACCACCAACGGCGTGTCATGCGCGAGGCTCGCTCCCTAATTGCGAGCAAACATTCACATTGGTAGCTCGAGCGTTCTAGAGTATGGTGAACATGAACCTAAAATGACACGGATTTCTATGCGTGTTTGAAAAAAAATACCACAGTGAACTTAAGGTAGGAAGAATTGAAACTGGGTTTATGGACTTTCTATGGCTATCTTTATTTCATCATTGGTTGAACTAGGTGTTGCTCCATTCATTATTGGTTAAGTCTTTAAATCCACGCTGCCAGCGGTGAGGCAATATCTGTCTGTTTAATGGTTGGAGCTACGAACGGAAAATATAGGGACTGCTTCTACTTTTTTAGGATTATAGTTAGTAATGTTGTTCTAGTCCTTTAGCTCAAATTGTTGCTGTTACACTGTAGACTATTACGAAGTACTATAACATGTCTTAACTGATGCACTATGTGTGCTCCGTGAAACATAAAAATGACAATCGTTAACGGACTGCGATAGAAGGCAGGAAATAATTGTTCCCGAGCACAAGCGTTTTATCTTGAAGTCAGATTGTTTTGGTTTCTTCAAAGCCGCTTGAAATTTTCCATATGCATGTCACATGCAAAATTTGCTCTATTAAGCTCATCACACTGTGTCCTTGCATAATCTGTATGCTCTTATGTTTAGGTATAGCAAACTTGGGTTTGCTGGTAACTCCGAGCCGTCTTTCACCATCCCTACTGTAGTAGCTGTGAATGAATCTTTCTTGGACCAATCAGAGCAGTGCAGTAGTGCAAATTGGCTAGCACAGTATAATGCAGGTGTCATGGCTGATCTTGATTTTTTTATCGGGGATGAGGCTCTGTCACATTTCAAATCTAGTGGCCTGTACAGTTTAAGAAGCCCAATTCGTCATGGTCAGGTATGCATATACATTTTCTGTTTGTAATATTGTCCTTCGCGGGTGCACCATGCCACTATGTCATATCTTTTTCCCTGCTCCCCAGGTGAATGACTGGGATACAATGGAGAGATTTTGGCAGCAATCCATTTTCAATTATCTACGGTGCAATCCTGAGGAACACTACTTCCTACTTACAGATAGTCCTGTCAGTACGCCGGAAAGTCGTGAATGTATGGGAGAAATTATGTTTGAGACCTTTAATGTCCCTGGTCTATATATTTCTGTGCAATCTGTGCTCAGCCTTTCTGCTGGATTTGCATATCTGAAAAGTCTTTCTGAAGAGGATTCAGAAGATTCTGTGGTAGGTCTTGAATTCACCTCCTTTCATGCTTTTGTTTGATCAAGTATCAAGATGGTCATCATCCCGTGAACTTCATCTCTTTCACTGGAACACATCACCTTGTGAATGTTTTAACAGATAACCAAAATTCTCATATTGATCTCATACCCACATTAAGATAAACTCCCCTTTTACATTTTACAGATTGTTCTTTGGAATTGTTGCCTTGCATGTTTCGACAAAATTTTGGTCCATCTTTGGATATATTACCCATTCATATCGTACTTGTTGCTTGCCAGCCCCTGGAGTTTCCATTCCAATTTGGAGATATGTTTTACTATTCCGTACTCATAAGCATGGATCCTGGAGAATTTTGAGCGTAACACAACCTCATGATATGAAGAAACCATTTCGTGAGAATTATGTGACGACTGCTTATTTCTCACTCCCCAATTCTGCAATGAGCGCCAATTAACTTGCTAACTAAAACTTATGTTTATCTAGAATTGTGGTTGTGAAGCTCTGTAAAGATATTTTGTTCTAGACATAAATAGTACTCCCTCCGTCCCAAAATTCTTGTCTTAGATTTGTCTAAATACGGATGTATCAAGTCACGTTTTAGTATTAGATACATCCGTATCTAGACAAATTTAAGACAAGAATTTTGGGACGGAGGGAGTACTACCATAGGAGTAATCATCATTGATGAAGTAGACTCATCTAAAGCCATGTATTCTGGCAGGATACAACTCTTCTCGTGAGTTTGACCAATATATTTTGTCAGTCTGATATGACAGGTGTAGTAGTTGACATTGGGGATGGAGCTCCACATATTGTGCCAGTTGTGAACGGCTATGTAATTGGGAGTAGCATAAAGTCTTTTCCTCTTTCCGGAAGTGATGTAACTCAGTTTGTTATGCAGCTCTTACAGGTATTTAATTTTCTTCTCACATTTTCCTGCGGTTATGTTGGGGTGTCGACGTCCTTGTGCTGTCCATGAATAGGTTCTGTATCCAGTACTTGCATATTGCAAATACATTAATTGAAGCAAGTTTGTGCAGTACCGACTAAACCAGAACAATTGAATAGCAATTTTTGGATTTTCCTGAAGTTTGGGTGGTATGGAATTATCCAGGAAAAAGGAAATGTGTTGGCAGTAAGAAGAGACCATCATGTATTTGTTAGGTACTTCGGCAAATATTTATCATGTTAGAATATTTATCTGGATAGTTCAATGATAGTAATAATCGGATAACACTGCATTTCGGTCAACAAAGCCAAAACAATGCTTCAGTCAAATAGTTTCTACTTTCATGGATATCTATTCTGAAGCCTCCTTGTAAGTGATCATGTTAATATGTGAACCCTAGATCTGTTGTGCGTTATTGCTTGGTATCCTGACATTAGTTTTGCACTGCTCAGTATGGTTGCTTGATTAATCAACTTGGAAGAGTTCGCATTCCTTTTGTAAGGATACCTAAGGGCTAAGGCTCCAGTCTCCCCCATATTATACCCACAGACCATATATCATCCACAAGAAGTTGATTTTGTGAACATGTTCTCTTATGAAATATGGCAATTTTTTATCTAGATCACACAAATCTAGAAAACAAAACCTGCACCATTGCATTCACAAGTGTTGCTGTTATTGGTTTTGAGTCGTATGTGCAGCGGAATTATGCGGAACCAGCAACAATAATAGACTTGTACTTGCATAAAACTAGAACGAGTTGAAATGCCCATGTTGGATGCTATTTGTACTTTAAATTAAGTTGTGATCCAATTTGTGGATCAAGTTAGTTGTTTTATATAAATGACTAGCATTTACCTGTTTTTAGACAACAAATCAATGAACAAAAGTTCCAATAAGCCTCGGAGCTTCTCTTCCAAGTCAGGGATGAGCCCTGCTTCCGGACAGTAGAGGACCCTCTCATTGGTCTTCAGACCTTTACTATACCCAAATTATCTCATTGTGGATCAATGTCCATAACAGCTGCCATAATGTTTGGGTGGCCTCTTAGCCTCAGCTGCAACTTTAGATTGAATGAAAATATGTAATTTAAAATGAAAAACTGGAATGTTGTCATCTGGGCAAGAAACTCCATTTTACTGCAGAACTAGTGCGACATCATTTGCCATGAATATTTGGTTGTGGCCATTCTGTAGAAGCTAGTGAAACATGGTACTCTGATCACAAATGTAGTTTGTTTTAGGATTTGGACCAGTCAAACATTGTTAAGTTTGACCATTACAATAGAAAATATTACCTACATTGACAACATGAAATTGGCATTACTAGATTCATTGTGAGAATACATTTTTGTAATGCATAATTATTTTTATCTCAAGCAACATATTTTTGTATAAATTGATGATCAAAATCTGCGTCTATGTCCAAAACAACATTCATTGGTGATCAGAGGGGACAGATTTCTGCACGTACATGGCTGCTTTTATGCTTATGGCGTGTAGTAGTATTATAATATGAAATTCTGTTGGTGATTTAGTATCATCGTGCGTTATGCAGGAAAGGGGTGAGCTTCTTCCACCTGATGATGCTTTGGATATAGCTCGTAGGGTGAAAGAAACGTATTGCTATACTCCTTCAGACATTGTCAAGGTACTGTGCTGCTTGGAACCAATGTCTTGATATTATATTTTCTTGTCCTTGTATTTTCCAATGATCTACACAAGCACATCATTCAGTGGAATATTTGAGAGTTGAAGTTTCTCCACTAAAGTCAAATATATAAAACCTATTCTGTGCAATGCTGAGAAATCACTGTTATTTTGTTATATGGAACTGGTCTACATGCTGCATATGTTTGCTTGTGTTGTTGTAATAGCGACTAATACCTACCTTTTGGACTTCACCTTTTGCAATACCA
This sequence comes from Triticum urartu, assembly GCF_003073215.2. NCBI lineage: Eukaryota > Viridiplantae > Streptophyta > Magnoliopsida > Poales > Poaceae > Triticum > Triticum urartu. Next base: position 6,305 of record NW_024115199.1, on the reverse strand, counting down.
ACTCATTTATTCATATTCCTTTTTCTTTATGGATTTATCTGTTCACAAGTATGATAGGCGGTTGAATTGTATAATTTCAGGAGTTCAAGAAGCATGACAGCAAGCCTAGTAAATATATCAAACAATGGTCTGCAATCAAACCGAAGACTGGGGTTCCATACACAGTTGACATTGGATATGAGCGTTTTCTTGGACCAGAGGTTTGTCCGTACACCGTATTCTACCATTCAATTTCGTGGGAATTTTTCATGCAGTGGGCCTATTCATTATTCTCCCTCTGTTTCAAAATAGATGTTGTTTTAGCCTTGCCATTTTTTCTCAGAATGCTTGTCAGTTTACGTTGTCAATGCAATTTAAGTCATTCTGTTCTTACTTTACCCTTAATCAACAACAAACAACAACTAAGCCTTTAGTCCCAAACAAGTTGCGGTAGGCTAGAGTTGACCCATAAGATCTTGAAACCAGCTCATGGTTCTGGCACGTGGATAGCTAACTTCCACACGCCCCTATCCATGGCTAGTTCTTTGGTGATATTCCAGTCCTTCAGCTCTCTCTTTACGGACTCCTCTGATGTCAAGTTTGATCTACCCCAACCTCTCTTGACATTATCAGCACACTTTAACCGTCCCCTATGCACTGCGCTGTATATGTCCGAACCATCTCAGCCGACGTTGGACAAGCTTCTCTTCAATCGGTGCTACCCCAACTCTCACATATATCATCATACCAGACCCGATCCTTGTGTGGCCACACATCCATCTCTACATGCGCATCTCCGCTACACCTAACTGTTGAACATGTCGCCTTTTAGTCGGCCAACACTCAGCCTCGATTCTTCTGGCATCTTGTTTGCCCAAAAAATGAGGTTGAAAAGCTTAGTTAGCCATACTATCGCTGTCTCTGAGGCCTCTCCACACCTCAATGGGGATACAATCAGGGTCCATCGCCTTGCCTCCTTTCATCCTTTTTAAAGCCTCCCTGACCTCAGACTCTTGGATTCGTCGCACAAAGCGCCTGCTGGTATCATCAAAGTAGTCGTCGAGCTCAATAATATAGCTCCCATTCTCTCCATTGAACAGCTTGTCGAAGTACTCCCGCCATCTGTGTTTAATCTCCTCGTCCTTCACCAGGAGTTGATCTGCTCTGTCCTTGATGCATTTGACTTGGTTGACATCCCTCATCTTCCTTTCTCGGATCTTGACCATCTTATAGATGTCCCTTTCGCCTTTCTTCATGTCTAAGTGCTAGCAGAGGTCCTCATACGCCTGACCCCTTACTTTACTCACAGCTCACTTTGCGGCTTTCTTTGCCACCTTGTACTTTTCTATGTTGTCTACACTCCTGTCCAGGTGGCAGGTGTAGGCATCTAAAACAGTCTTATATGACCGATTGAAGAAATCATTTCATTCTTCAAGATTTATAGTAATAATGAAAATACGGGGTCCCAACAGATTAAATTAGTAATTCTGATGGTTCACAGGTATGAAACTATGTTGAACTGCTAAGCTCTTATAACCAGTCATCAAATCAATGGACGCCTTTGCACGTTTAGACTTGAGGTTGCAATGCCTTATTACATACTTATAGAAGTATCATCTGACTGACAGACAGGTTTGACCATTATATGGGAATTTGGATCATGATTTTCTTTATTCATAAATACGTAAATAATAAGTAGCTCGGGACTTTTCTCGGGCAATGGTTTATCATTAGTCTATGCGGGTTATGAAATATATCGAGAAGCTCTAAAGGAAATCCCTATAATTTTATGTTTGTTTTTAGCTGAACTTAATTCTGTAGGTTGTTACGCATTTTTATCAGAATAAAGAGGCAACAGTTTACAAGTGTCCTTGCTCTTGCACTTGACACAAGTAGTAGTTGGAACCAGTGTAACTTTTTAATAACACAAATGCAGATCTTCTTCCATCCTGAGATGTATTCTCCTGACTTCTCCACTCCTTTACCTGAACTGATTGACAGCTGTGTTCAATCTGCGCCAATTGACACAAGGAGAGCTTTGTATAAGGTGCTTTCTTTGAGCTCTGCAAACACATGTAAGAATAGAAAGTGACATGTTGATGTGACACTATGAAATTCCACTATTTGCAGAACATAGTATTATCTGGTGGAACTACCATGTTTAAAGACTTCCACAAGAGACTCCAAAATAATATAAAGAAGATAGTAGACGAACGTGTTGCCGAAACTAATGCGCGTCATCGCGTGGAGGTGAAAGTAAGTACAACAATGCTTGACTGAGCTCATGCCGTAACTAGTTGAATTGCCCTCTATATGTTCATGTTTGAATGTCAGCCTGTTGTAATCAATAGTCTATATGTGATTGATTCTGTATGTTTCGTTTGTCTATTATTTGATGCCAGCCTGTTGAGGTCAACGTAGTCACCCATCCTATACAGAGCTATGCAGTTTGGTTTGGGGGTTCTGTAGCTGCATCCAGCCATGAATTCTTCGAGGTACCTGCCACTTGACACTTCATTTCACACGCAGAAGTGAATATTAGTGCATATATTTCTGCTATATTAACTGTTGTATGTCGATGGAAGGCCAAGTTACTATTACGCCACTCCAGACATTGCCATTTGTAATTGGGCTATGAATTCAGTCATACATGGAATTAAGTGATTATTTTTTCTGTTGTCATTCAGTGCTGCCACACAAAGGAAGATTACGAGGAGCATGGAGCAAGCATCTGCCGAACAAGCACCGTTTTCAAAGGAATGTACTGAAGTTTTGACGTATCCGACATTTTTTGTAGGAGCTCTACTAGGTTTCTCCAAATAGAATAGAGTCAAAATTGATTCTCCTTTTGGCTCGTCTCAACCATCACTGCGCCGATAGATTTGTAGCTCAATATGTAGCTCTCTCTGTTCTGTACGACATGTTGTGTATAGTCAGCAATTTTCTTCCTGTTCCAGGTGCATGTTTGCTTGTAGCCAGTTGTGGTCGTAAACAGAGAGATGTTTTCCCCTTGTATTCTTGTTTCATCTAGATAGAGGGTTGCTGAAAGAGTTTTGCTACGTATGGGGCTGTGTCTAACGCTATCTTGTTTCCCTTCTACTGTTTTGTGCTACGGATCCGGAGAAAATGCGAGGCTGCTAACGGGTGCTCAATATCTGCTCCTGCCGCATCAGACGGGCATGGGGGGCTTTTTGGCGTTTTAGAACATGAAGAGAGCAGATTGTATAGCTAACTTTTATGTCCATAATTTTTAGTGTGAGCTCAAGTAATATATAGGGGGGCCCTCCTTTGGAGGGTTCTAGTCTTGATTAGTGTTGGATCGGCACTTTGTCATCTTCGTTGGAGCTAGGCCAGCGTGACAAGGAACAAGTAACGAGTGACACTGGAATCGTCGAGTAACGAGTTTATTTTCGGTTTGAGTTTCACAGAAGGTCAAGGTGAGGCAGTAGATCGGCTTCCGTGGTCCAGCAGAGCAGCTCTGCAGCAGTGACATCAACAGTGCATTTCACGTCCTGTATTCGCAGTCTTTGCCATGCCTCGGAAATTAATTGTCGCGGATCTCCGTAGTACGTACTGTTTACAGCGAGATACCGGCTGTTGGTCCTCTCTTTCTTTTCTTACCGGAGTAGCAAGCTTTGATTGGAAACCAGCCAAATCCAGCCCTGCTAGTGCCAGGCTGCAGTGAAGACCGTTGTCGTTGGGTCCAGCACAAGGACCACTTTTGCCTGCTTGCTCTCTCTCTCTCTGTGCTTCCAATAACTGACCTGCACAACACCGTTTGGATTTTGCAAACCAAATCCAAGCCACAGCAACCACAAAGACGCCAGAAAAACATCACGCAAGGAACCGAAAAGACACATCATCTAACAATGTGTTACGCTTCAATGATCCACACAAGTCTCGTTCAAACTTATACACGATGTACTGAAAAATAAGGTAACATCAGGCATAAGCAATGTTAGGTACTCGTACTAATAACAGATTGCCGACATTATTTTGGACTCTAAAAGACTCGCAGATAAATCGGTTCTGGGAAGGGGTTTCAGACTACCCAAGGTGAGGTAGCTTCTCCCGGAAAACACCGCTACTTGTTGTAAAAAGAAATTCCTTAGATACAGCACTATCCTCTGCACTTGGCTGGCTGCCCCTCCCTCCCTCCCTCCTACATCGCGGGAAGATGGAACCCCGCGGATTGCAAGAGAACCGCCTTGATCTCCTCGGGCTGAAGACCAGGGCCATCCTTGCATTGCTGATGCCAAGAAGAAGAAGGAGCCGAGTGAGCAAGATAAGTCGAGTTTTCTCTTCATTGTTTCTGAAAGGTGACGACAGACATGGACTACAATGCCATACCTCAGCCTTGAAGACGTCCAAGGCAAAGCCATTGAAGCAGCTGATAACGGCCTGCTGCACATCAAGACCAAGGGCTTCGATCGCCTTCATGGCAGAGAGCACAAGCCCGGGCCTGCGAGGGCACAGCATGTGGATGTTGACGGCCCGGCCTTCCCGGAGCCTAACCTCAACCTTTTGCAAGCCAAGGGGGACAAAAAAGGATACCATTGTCACGTCAAGGTCTGAATTTCCTGAGTGAAATTCAGAGGTCTCAAGAGATAGATACTCACGGTTGGCTGCTGGCCGGTAGGGCTTGGCAGCGCACTCGGGCAGAGCTCCTCCTTCACGCGGGACGGCAGCGCGGGCAACGTCGGAGTCACAGGGTGGAAGCTTGTGGGCGTCGGAGGCAGCGAGGGCATGGAAGGGGATGATTCAAGCTCATTCTGAAGATTGCTGATCTTGTGCAGGAGCTCCTTGAGGTACTCGATCGCGTCACCGAGAATCGAAGCCCTGTCCATCTGCCCATTGCAACCACATACATCAGTTCGCTAGACTAGCTACGCATAGAGAGAAATGATAGTTGGTGAATTGTATGCAGAGATTGTTTAGTCCTAGGAATATAAATTCAGTAGCCTTTCTAAGTAAGGCAAGATTATGGCCATGCCAATAGAGATAATCATCAGTAGAGCTAAACAGAAAAGTGGGACTGCGGATACTGGAGTAAATCACAAAGCTAGACAGACCAAGGAGTGTGTGGCCAACAAGGCTTAAATTTCTATGACACATTCTTTAAACTGGCGTGCATCCACAACTCTACACAGAAACCTGCACCTAAAATGCGCAATAACTGACCGATTTTTATTATGTAACTATTTTTATGATCTTTCTCTCTACAACTCTACGATAATTGAGTGAAAACTGAACATGAGGCAGCAGAGACAAAGACTGGCAATAAGATGGAAAATAATTTATCTGCAGTAAAAAACTAAAGTTACTCTAATCTAATTCCTCAGGCAATCAGATACTCCATGATAATCATCCTAAAAATATTACAATTATCGCCACGCCAAATAGGGAGAACATTTAACATCTAAGATAACATTTGCTGGAATGAAATTGAAGATCTGGTCCTGTAGACAACCAAAATGCACAAAATTCGTCAAGATTATGTGATGTAGCAAAATTGCTTAAGGGCTTCTTTGATTCAAAGGATTCTCAAAGGAATTTTGAAGGATTCTAATCCTTAGGATTTTTTCCTATGTGGGTTGTTTGATTCGTAGGATTGTAAACCGTAGGAATTTTCCCATAGGATTTATTTGCACTAGATTTCATAGGAAATTTTCCATCCACTCAAACCTCTTTGAAAGAATCCTATGTTTTTCTTATGCACAATCAAACACTCATACAATCATGTAGGATTCAAGATGACATGCCATTCCAATCCCACGTTTTTCCTATTCCTGCATTTGGGAAATCCTACGAATCAAAGAGTCCCTAAACCTTTTTTTTCGAAAAGGGGGTCAGGCCCCGGCCTCTGCATCAGAACGATGCATATGGCCATAAACTTTTGCTTAAACCTACTCAACCTAAACACAAGCAACAACTAGTATTTCCTTGTGTACTTTACGAAACTCTGATAAGGCGCTGAGGCGCACACAAATAATTTCTCACCTTGCTGATCTTCGGCACGACGGACCTGAGCATGTAGAGCCGGTCATTGAGCTTCTTCCGACGACGACGCTCCGCCATGAGGTTCTTGGCTGGCATTCCCTTCTTCTTTCCCTTCCCTTCAGCCGCAGCGCCGCCGGTCACCGTGCTGTTGGCGTTCGACTCCTTGCCGTCCTTCCTGCCGCTCTCCTCCACGTCCCTCCCGTCCTCCGAGTCGTAATTCAGCCCGGACGCGTCAATGCTGCCCATGTCCTCGTCGGCGTCGTCGAGCATGGTGTCACAGCCCGCGGACAGGGCGCTTCCTTCAGCCGACAACGCCGCCTTACGGT
>NW_024115198.1:0-11575 GCF_003073215.2 Triticum urartu | reverse complement strand
CAGCGCCCAAGAGCTAGGCGCTGCACATTACAAGTGTGGCGCCTAAGTCTGAGGCGCTGCAGTTCTGTCTGTGGGGACGCAACTGGATCAGGGCTGCCACGCTGGCACGAGGTGCGACGCCCAAGAGAGAGGCGCTGCATAGTAGTGTGTGGCGCCCAGCTGTCGGGCGCCACACGAAAGGGTCAGCAGAGTGATTTTTTTTGGAACGAGGTCAGTTTGTGATTTGATTTGGACCTCAGGTCAAATATGTGATTTCTGCCCAAATAAACATGCAATCTTAGCACTGTATCTAGCACATCTCATGTCATTGTACTGCAGCCACGAGGACCTGCCACTATAGAGCAACTGCTCATCTGCCCATCATCGAGGTTCTCCAGGCCGAGCTCGTTTTGCTCGCCATCGTAGTAGTCCTCGATGCAGTCCACATCCCTCTCACAGGCATCGCAGAAGTAGTGACCATTGCCGTAGAGGATAAACTGGAGCAAGTGTGCGCTGGGGAATTCTAGTTCGCCATAGTGCAAACTAATCGTTGCGCCTGACACCGAGGCCGGCATGGTTGTGGCGCAACGTCTTGAGCAGGCGGAGTTTGTGTGCCGCGCTCCCCTTGCGTGCCCAGAGCACCACCAGCCGCAGCAGCCGCAACATCGATCAACAGCCGAAATAGTATGTCAGAAGGAAGGCAGCGTTGACATTGTTCAGATAATGCACACAAAACTGACTCAATTATGGAGCAGTAAACACACCAGTAGCAGCGTAATTTGGCGGTTTATGATCTACCAAGTATAGAAAAAATATATTTCAATACTATAAGCATGCATTCATTCGAAAAAAAAGATTATTTGGAACTAAAAGGAACAGAAAGGTGGGCAGTTAGCAATCTGAACAATCATGAAAATGAGGAGATGTGGAGAGGTGAATGAACTAAACTCCACTTGATGCACTGTAAAAAAAGCATCTGAGCAAAAAGGCACTTGCAGAGACACAGAAAACAGCCTACAGAAGAATTACAACAGAGAAACATAAAACTTATGTTGATTCAATAATTAAAATTTTTGGCGGACCATGGTAATAATTCAAGAAACTATACTACTTCCATCGTCTGCTTGTCCTATGATAAATTAATAGATTTGTAGAACATGAAGGTACATCCAGGTATAAGCTGATGGCCGGATGGATTAAAAAATCCTCAGTGAAACATTTAAGTATCCGAACAACGGAGGTAACAAACCTAACGGAACTATAAGTGATAATTCTTCAGTTGTCTACGGCACCACATATTTATTTTAAGAAGGGCACTGTCCACCAAATTAACAACACACCTCGTTCTTTGTATATGCGTTAGCATCACATACCTTCTTGAGCATCACACATCTTGGGTTGGCATAGCTAGAGAAATCCTCTTCTCCTAAACATCGCCGAAATCTCTCTCAACTTCTCTAATCTCCCTGATTCATCCCGGTAGCATCAGTTAGCCCAACACTTCCTTTCCTACCTCTCTCTTCTTCACACAGCCACCCCAACCATAGTTGCTCGACCTGCCACCCAGCGTCTCCCTTCACCTGTACCTAGGGCTTCTCTGCATCTCGCCACCCTAGCCAAACAACATTTCAAAAAATGTTGTTTGGGTTAGAAAAATGTAATGATATGGCAAAAATGACTCAATAATGATTGTAAGCAGTGCCTTATATCCTCATTGGATAAGATAAGCATTACAGTACTATATACCATTCTTATTAAACATTGCAGGAGAGAGAGCCCAAATAACGTAATCTGTATTAAACAGATATAGGTACAAAATTGATCTCTGCAAATATCATATCATATCATTTCCAAGAAAAAAAACAGATGTGATTTTTAAGAGAATTTACCTTAAGGTTGATTAATGAAAACACGACAAGAGAAGAGCTAAAGATTAATTTAATTAACCTCTATGTCAGCTCCAAGCAATCATGTTATATGGGTTAGCCCGTTTGCCGCACCGATACCTGAAGTTCTCATAGGAAGTCTGCAAAGGTGAAAGATTGGATAATTACGAAGTTGCAATGGTTTGAACATTAAGAGTTTTAAAACAAGAGAAAATGAGGAAAGGGAAGTCACCTGATTGTTGCTCTTTAGGTAGAAATGAAAGACAAAAAGACCATGGTGCACTAATGTGAAAACAAATACTGATGTAAATGAGCAAGGCTCGAAAGTGGCTTGCTGACATATCTGAAGTTTGAACACAAAGATGATGCAACATATATCATAATTATATGTAACCGAAAATCAGAAATTCGGTAGTATCTGAAACTAAATTTAAAATAATATCAACCAAACCAGTTCATCAAGGTTCGATACATATATACAATCATAGACTCAATACTTATGTTATGACACATTTATTTTGAAATTTAGTTATAATAAAACTGAAAAGCATATTAATTGCTGCTGCTACATGATTCCCTTTTGAACTGGAACAGGGGCCTATTATTCGAAAATAAATCAACAGTCTAAATAAGGGAAGCCATCGAGTATTGAGAGGTACTCACCATACCATAGTTTACTTATTATAAAGCTAAACATCGATTAAGTGAAGAGAAAGACTAAACAGATGATTCACGAACAATGACAAACTACCTGCTCACTTAATAGCAACCTGTGAAAAAAAAGCACATGTCAGCACAAAGAGGAGCAGCAGCACATCCTAAGCAAAAATTAACATCTAGCGCAATCAAAATCACCTCCATGGCAGCCATCAGGAGACGGACCAAAGAGGAAGATGAACTAAGAGTGACCTCCATCCTTGGCTGCCTCCCAGACGACGACGTCGGTTCCTGCTCCCTGCAATGCGCAGAATTCAGCAAGACGCCGAAAGCAATCAACAGACGGCTAAAATCACATTTTACCTGATTCCAACATACATAAAAAAACGTACAATTTCTTTTAGCAATTCATCAAACGATTGGTGTGCACAACCACAACTGGACACATAGAATCTCTGAAGATGTCAAGACAGTCAGCTTCTGCCACCTGAGAGGGATTTCACCGCCCCGAGCTCGAGCTTACGTGAGAGAGGGAGGTAGGCAGTGGGGAGTGGGGTAGAGGTGCAGATTAAAACATGAAGGAAAGGAAGTGGAGACGATGGCTCATATATACGGCCTGCCGTCGCCGGAATCATGGCCGGACGCCGCATGGTCCCCATAGCCCCCGCCGGGGCACCCAACGTCGTGGTGGCTATCTGAGCCTGGGACTCCATATCGGCGTTGTCGCACGCGCGGACGGGAGGGCTGGCCCCACGAGACGGAGATGCGCCGCCGCTGCTCTTCCTTTTCTTGCCGCTCCCATCACCGTCACGCGCTGCAACCTGCAAGAGCCTTGTTTGTCCCGCGGCGCCTCCCCTATGTGTGCTGAGACAAGACCGGGAAGGAATGGGAAGGGGTTGAGGGATCAGACTCACCTCAGATCCTGGCATCCATCCCTGTGGCGGCGCCTGTAGCAGATCACAAATCAAAACCGTCGCCGCCGCCTTCTCCTCCCACCCAATCTTCCCTCGAGAAGTCGAGATACATGGCTGGTGGCGTGCTTGCAGTCGTGTCCCCTCCTGCTTCTCCTACGCCCCACCTTCTCCTTCTCTTGCGCCCTACCTTCCTAGCCACTGACCGCTGCTCTGCTGCCTCCTCCCGATGGCCAGGAATGGGAACGACCAGAGGTTGCGTGTTTTGGAAGAGGAAGGGGGAAAGGTTGGGGGCTCGAGGCGACTTCCTGTCTCTGTCTCTCCCTTTCTTCTCGATAAAGCAAACGAGAAGTGCGGACCGTCGCTTCAATTGGCCATCGCAAACAGTCACGCCCTGCCGACGTGGACACCGCGAGGCTCTGCCCTTGATGCACACCTTATTGTTTTGGATTACAAATCTTGTGCATCGTGCTGGTCTGTTACAGTATACTTACTGTATGTAGTGATTTGTATGGTCCTGTCACTAACAAGGATGATTGTTTCGCTTGTAGCACAACAATGGGGTGGTGGCGCAGTTGGCTAGCGCGTAGGTCTCGTAGCTGAACCGTGAGTTATCCTGAGCTCGAGAGTTCGAGCCTCTCTCACCCCACCTAGAAAAAGGCACCATCGTTGTGATGAAAACGCTCAGTGGCAACTTGGGTCGCCGCAGATATCTGAATATCAGATGAATACGAGCAAATCTGAACATGGTGTTATTTTTTTTCTTTCCACCGGGAATTTGGCAAAGAGACAGCAGAGCAGAGTATTTCTCACACTTGTATGTGTGCATGAGTGAACTTGGCTATGAACTTAAACAGAACTGAGTCAAGCTTCTCTCTAAACATCATTCATCACCACAATCCACGTGCTTGACATTTTTCATCTACAGATTATTTGCTGGAAGCGTTGCTTGATCTGCACCAGAATTGGGCGCTTACAACGCAACAGCCAGATGACAAGGTTAAAATTCAGATCAATTGCAAACCGAATTGAAGGCAACACCCTTGGAGCAAATTCTTTTCTCGACGCGACATGATAAAAGGAGAAACTGAAAACCGAATCAGCATGAATTTGCAGTGAAGCTAAATCATTTCTTATTCAGCAGAGAGAGACAAAGAGTAGGAGTTGACCAGCTAGATCAGCCCCCAGTGCTCTCCAATCCTTCCTTCCTACCTACACACATAAGACACTTATTACGGATCGAGCAAGCAAGCAACCATGGAGATCGATCTACACATAACAGTATCAGCCAGCGTTTCTACAGGGCTAAGCTTGAAGTCAGCTTCCATTTTCACTTCTTCCCCGTGGCAGCAGCAGACTGGAGGCCGCTCCCGTCGATCCCGCCCGCGATCCGCAGCGCTCTCTCCCGCATCTCCTGCCCACCTTATTGTTTTGGATTACAAATCTTGTGCATCGTGCTGGTCTGTTACAGTATACTTACTGTATGTAGTGATTTGTATGGTCCTGTCACTAACAAGGATGATTGTTTCGCTTGTAGCACAACAATGGGGTGGTGGCGCAGTTGGCTAGCGCGTAGGTCTCGTAGCTGAACCGTGAGTTATCCTGAGCTCGAGAGTTCGAGCCTCTCTCACCCCACCTAGAAAAAGGCACCATCGTTGTGATGAAAACGCTCAGTGGCAACTTGGGTCGCCGCAGATATCTGAATATCAGATGAATACGAGCAAATCTGAACATGGTGTTATTTTTTTTCTTTCCACCGGGAATTTGGCAAAGAGACAGCAGAGCAGAGTATTTCTCACACTTGTATGTGTGCATGAGTGAACTTGGCTATGAACTTAAACAGAACTGAGTCAAGCTTCTCTCTAAACATCATTCATCACCACAATCCACGTGCTTGACATTTTTCATCTACAGATTATTTGCTGGAAGCGTTGCTTGATCTGCACCAGAATTGGGCGCTTACAACGCAACAGCCAGATGACAAGGTTAAAATTCAGATCAATTGCAAACCGAATTGAAGGCAACACCCTTGGAGCAAATTCTTTTCTCGACGCGACATGATAAAAGGAGAAACTGAAAACCGAATCAGCATGAATTTGCAGTGAAGCTAAATCATTTCTTATTCAGCAGAGAGAGACAAAGAGTAGGAGTTGACCAGCTAGATCAGCCCCCAGTGCTCTCCAATCCTTCCTTCCTACCTACACACATAAGACACTTATTACGGATCGAGCAAGCAAGCAACCATGGAGATCGATCTACACATAACAGTATCAGCCAGCGTTTCTACAGGGCTAAGCTTGAAGTCAGCTTCCATTTTCACTTCTTCCCCGTGGCAGCAGCAGACTGGAGGCCGCTCCAGTCGATCCCGCCCGCGATCCGCAGCGCTCTCTCCCGCCAATCTTCTGCCGTGTTCTTCGATTCTCTGATCAGAACATGTCACAGCAGACACACTGGTCACTTATATATAGCAGCACTCACTCTGATGTTAAAACAAAAATTAAACAAACAGAAAAAGGATGAACATAGTATATAGCTTACCTCTCTTGGGTCAATTTCTCAATATCTTGCCTCGTTAGTCTCGGGCCTTCATCCAAGCCCTCGCACAGCAATTCACCAGTCTCATCAGTGTAACAGAGGATGCCCATGTTTTTGTCCTCATAAACCTGGGAAAATAAAAATATGGTTTTTCCTTCAGATTACCAAAAACAGCGGTGTTACATGCTAACATAGTTACATCATCATCACCATTATATTTGACATGCCATAGCTTTTGGCAAGAACAGGTACCTTGTTCACCTTGCAGGTGAAGCTGACCGAACTAGAAGCTTGTCGCCTGGATTCGGAACTGGAGCAGCCATCCATGGAAGCTCTTGCACAAATCTTCCTCCTTGGGACTATGATTGCAGCAGTAGAAGAGTAGCACCTCAAGGCAGCCATGGCTGAGCTTTGAGGCGTGGAACCACACAACTACTGATCATGGAGCACATGTCATGTAAATGGCCATTAGTGGGGTAGTGGTGGATGCAGTTTTAAATAGGGATGTTAGGTCAACCAAGCTGTGGCAAAGCAGATGATTGGTTGTGCTGTTAAGATTAAGTTCAGCTGATTACCTTTAAAATTAATTGGCAAGCAAATTCCTTTTCTAACTCTTGTAGCATTATTGGACAAAATATTCAGGTCATGACTCATGACAGTGACTTCCAAATTGCTTCCCACCAAGTTTCCCCACCTCGGTTTTTACAGCACACAGAATCAGATTTAAAATTGATAAGTTTTTTATTTTTTGCAAAGGATAAGTTTTAGATTAACTTCAGAATGATACAAAGGAAAAACTCAATTGTTCCAGACATAAATCATGTAACTGACAGTTTACAAAGCTCATGTTTTTTCTGTCCGGACTTCTAAAGTTGTGCTACAGATAAAATAAGCTGGCGACTTTTAATCGCGAAATTCTTCCATGAAAGCTTTGTGGAACGCCTTAAAGCGATAGATGATCAGTTGTACTTTCTCCTCCTGTTGCAGGATTGTGCATCTGAAATGCCATGTGCCAGGTACCTTCATTCAGAGTATAAACAAAGAAACGAACATAATATTAGAATACCAACACGAAGATCTCTCTGCAAAGACATGACATGCACTCCACATCCATAGACCAGATACTAATCTTGAATGAAAAAGATCAAATATAAATTCCTATATTTGTTTATCGTCAGTCAGTTCCAGACACAAGTACTCCCTCCGTTCACTATTATAAGATGTTCTAACTTTTTTTTCCTAAATTGGATGTATGTAGACATGTTTTAGTGTGTTTGTTCACTCATTTTCATTTCAGTCCGTATCTAGTCCATACAGAAATATCCAAAAATATATATAATAGTGAACGGATGGAGTACATCAAAGTGAGTAAGTGCATCACACTCACTTGTCCAAACACAGAACCAGGCAAGACGACGATGCCAGTGTTTTCAAGAAGGTGGAGAGCGTAGAACACATCTGGCTTGGCGTTCATTGCCTCAGCAGCCGCAATCGCCCTTTTAGGCAGCCGAACAGATGGAAATACAAACATTGCCCCTTCAGCCTTGCTGCAAGTCAGGCCTTCCAGGCTGTTGAATGCCTGCACCATGGCCTAAATAAAACCAGTCCAAGAATGTGACATTCAGATATAATGATATTTTTGCATGTAACAGAATCAGCAATGAAGATAATCATGGAAGTGGATGTGACAAAAGGGAACCTCTGCACATCGGGATAACGATAACATAATGCGATCTCTTTCTTCCCGGTAAGAGGTGTATGACTCATCTCCAACCTGACAAAGGGAGGCTTACTAAAACGTATATAGAAATGCAAAGACACGATGAGATGCATATTTACTGACCTTTGGTGGGTTCATGACTAGGCTCACGAGAACCTGGCCGGCTAAGTTGGAGCATGAGCTTAGGGATGCCACTTTGTATACTTGTTTCCGAACTTCAGAATTGAAGCCAGTGACCTCCATGTAACCCCCTCTTCTCCCACATTCTCCATAGTATCCTGATGGAGAAGACGATACTTCTAACAAATATCAATCCATTCGATGGAGAACTTGTAGTGTACATATGACACTTCACCCCCGGTAGTTCAGAACTTCAGATTACTTGGAACTTTGGAAATAGGAACAGATGATGATACGCCACACTTGGTTTGATATACAAGAAATACAGTATGCAAGACACTCCTTATTAAGCAAAGGGAGGAAAAGACAGTGCCTAGAAAGCCAATAGACAAAGAGTACATGGTGTGCTAGATGGAGAAAAAAGTCATTAGAATAACATTACCAAGTAACGGGTTCAAATTCGAATATACAAATTACTACATTACCAATGTTCGAGAAAAAAAATAGTCATTACATTAGTATGATTCTATTCTATTAACATAACCAATATGCAAATCTGCTTTTACAAGAACTTTCTTATGTTGGTTTTACTCGATGAGTCGAAAATCCAATGTTTAAAGAAATCTTTCTCATGAGTGCACCTAACAACATACTTCCCCTTCTCATTTTTATAGGAAGTAACAAGAGAGCCGCGTATAACTGAGAATAAACATGGATAAAAGGAAGAACTAGATGTCATATACCATTAGAAACTGAATGGAATGATATTAAAGAAATATCTTCTTCACCAAAACCCATGGACCGCGCTATCTTCTTGAAAGAGATAAATTTCTTTTCATCTGTGTAAACATTTTCTTGGTAAACCTACCAGTAAGTTCAAGAAAAGATACAGCGGGTTACATACACAAAATTCAAGGAAATTATATAGATTCTTATAAAGAAAGATACAAAAACCTCACCTCATCTGCTAGAAGAACAAGGTTTTCATTCCTGCAGAATTCCACTATTTCACACTGGTTTTCCTTCACAAGAACCTATGTACAATTTAACCACATTAAGACCTGCGCAAGAATATATGAATTACACAAGTCGATGATCAGTAAACACACCTGCCCAGTAGGATTGCCTGGATTTACAACCACAAGTCCCCTAACAGTGATGCCTTCAGATCGGGCACCATCCAGCTGCTTCTTCAGGTTCGAAATACTCACGGCCCAACCTCCTGATTCGTCAAGGTAATATGGTACCTGAGAAAGCAGATATCATCTTGTTTACTGCAGATTAACAACCAGTAAAATCGAGTTGACATGGATTCAATTCGATCCAGTAATGAAGTACATACAAGAGTTGCACCACACAGAGCCATTGAGCTTGTATAAAGGAAGTGTGATGGAATCGGGCAAAGGATGCCATCTTTTTCATCTCGTATCAACAGGTGCATTACCATATGAACCTGTTTGTAAATCAAACAAACAACTCGATTGGCAAGAATCATATCTGAAAGGAAGGAAAGGAGGAGATAAAAACAGCTTTCATCTTGGATGTTTAGTGACATTGCTCATGTTATCATGGCTTTAAATCAATCATATATTAGTGATAAGAACAGGGTTCGTAAAAAATAGTGCTAATTACTAAAGTGCAAAAGGGACTTCCACAAAGTAGTTTGACAGCGTATGAGATATACTCCCTCCGTTCGGGTTTATTAGGCCTCTCAGCATCACAAGCATGTCCCCTTTTATAAGGCCCCGCATTGGAAAGGTGCATGCATGCAACCATTTCATTGGTTGTATTGAAAGCTATTGTTGTTGGTGCCATGGCTGAAAAGTTAATACACTTCATGTGTGCTTTTTCATTGGCTGCATGCATGTGAGAGAGTGCATTGGGAGTGGAATGGAATAATTAATGTGAGCAAATTACTATGTGTCTTGGTCTAAGAGAAGTTGTCTTTAGGCCTAATAAACCCGGACGGAGGGAGTATCATATAACATTGTCAGGATGCCTAGCAGTAGCAGAGGATCACAATATCTCCAACTATTATTCAGAGTGTTATGCACAAGATGGTGGATGAAGGAATTGCTCCGCATATGGTGGATCAAATAGTACCGGCGCGGCTGCTCCATCTGTCAGGAAAATGTCCTCTGCATTGCATGGGAAAGCATCACGAGTGGCTATTCCAGCAGCAATTGCATTTCGCAACCCTTCAGTACCCTAGAGGTGAAAACTGTCAGATCTCATTTCTGCATTTGTCAAAAGAGGTTCAGGGTTCCTGATCTTGCCTGACAGTGGCTGTATCCTCCCATTGCTCTCCCAGGAATGAGGTCTAGAATCTCCCTTGCCCTTGTTATTGCATCAGAACTGCAACAACAAAAATCTAGTTGAGCTATCGCTTATGAATCTGAATGCATCTTGCTCATATGCTATGTGGTGTTTATTACCTGAATATGGAACTAGTTACACTGCAGTTTAGAAGATGCGGGTAATCACACAAGGCAAGAACCTGGAAGACAGGGAAGCATCAGAGCATGAAGAAACGAGATTGTTAATAAAAGAGTTCATATGGAGCAAATCACCCACCTCACGGAAGAACTTAATTGGCTGTTGTCCGAGATAATGTGGATTGCTAAGGTTGCAATAGATTATCTACCAGAAGAAATGGAAATATTAACCACAGTAAAAAAAACGCACTAATAGAAGTAGATGTGGCAAGGCTCTGAATTTGGGGAAAGTTTTAGTGGAAATGATATTCAATTGTTTTTTCAGAAATGTGATGAGATTCACAGGAACATACCTCATTGAAAGGGTATAAACCTGGATTTGTTTCTAGCTCTTTTTGCATGCGCTGGACACCAAGAAAAAGAAGAGAAGATCACTTAATTTGCATGATGTGCCAAGCTCAAGTTACATGCAATTTCAAGTACGTAGACAAGTTTGCAATAATAGGTGCAAAATAGTAAAGTGGCAAAAATGTACCGAGGGAAGTACTCTATGAATAATCATAGTGTGAATGTGTGATTACATTCTGGTGGATCTCACCAAGTCCATGGCTAGTGATAAAGCGAATCAACACAGTGAAAGGAAAGAGACATGGAGCTGTAGCTAATGAGGCTTGTTATACCCTCTCGTAACACCACAGCATGTCAACCTGTCTGTCAAGCTTCTCCTCTTCCAATAAGGGTTTTACTTTTACCAAACCAATCAATCGGTAAACTTGGGGGCAATGTTGTTGTTTCTTCATGTCCCAAAATGAGATTGGGGTCGTTTGGAATAAAAAACATTTTTGGATAAATTCAAAAATTCATGTCCAAAGTGCAAACATCTGGACTGAGTACTGGTTCTGTCTCATGTACGGCCTCTCAGAGCCTCAGACACAAAAACCGTGGAACGCCAGCTTCCGTTTCTTAAATCTCTTGGAAACTAATTGAGGAAGGTACCTCCGCGCGGCGGGCGACGGCGCCCCCGAGGTGATCCGCGAGCGCCAGCACCTGCAAAACCAACCGGCCACCAGCACTGGACTTAATTAGAAACGCGTGCGGATCGGGCGGCGGCAGAGACCTGCTGCTACCTTTGGGTTCAGAGAGTCGACGGTGAGGGCGCGCGCGGAGGCGGGAGACATCGTCGCTGAGACCCGGGCGACCACGGCGGGCGGGGGAGAGCGGTGGAACCGGGCGGCGGCCCGGGAAGAGGGCACGGGGGGGAGTGGGAGGCAGCTCAGTCGGTCGGTCGATCACGGGGGTGGCAGGGGTGTTTGGGTGGGGAGTGGGAGGGGG
>NW_024115197.1:0-10496 GCF_003073215.2 Triticum urartu | reverse complement strand
AAAGACAAAAATCAGCTCGCGCGGGGGAGGGGACCGGCGGGGGGGGCCCCTGCCGCTTTAGTGGCTGGCGGCAATACTGTAGCTGCTGGGCCCCGCCGCCTCACGGGCTGGCGGCTACACTCAATTTTTAGTCTCGCTGTACGTTTTAAATTTAAAATATATTGTATTATAATCAGTACGTTTAAGCTAGCTAGCAACTGGCACGGCAGAACATGCGTGCATGCATGTAACAGCTGGTCTTGCACTGCATCTCACATGCATGAGATTGCACGAGGAGGAAGGCAGCAGTTTGTTTATGGGTGGAAACTAGAAAGTAGTAAAACCAAGGCAAAAAGGTGATATTGCACTGCATCTCACAGTGCTGCCGCCTGCTCTTGAGGCGGCAGGGCCCATCACGTCAGCCCCGTTCCGTTGCTACATTTGATTCCGGTTACGAGCAGCCTGCCGCCTCGCACCGTGGCGGCAGGAGCGACGTGTCGCTTGGTGCGCCTGCCGCCACGATCAGAGGGTCTTTTTTGTCAAAAAAATTCAAAGGGGGTCTTTTCTGTTAATTCTGTTGGGCAGGTGGTCTCTTTTAACAAAAAATCGTTTTTGGACTAGGCCGTATCCCAACCGTCTCACATACAATCCCGGCATTGTTTTCTTTTTTAAAATAAAAAATCAGGGGATACTAGGGATACGTGTATCCTGTCGTATCCCGTTGTGTCCCCGTATCCCGCCGTATCAGAACGACAGATCGGCAATTCCTATCGTGTTTGTGCTTGCTAGATAGCAGCTATAAGAAAGAGGTCAACTAGAGTGGCCCAGCCCAAGACAATCATGCTTAAATTCAGCTGCAGGCTTTTCTCGCATCCTCAGCTAGATGATGCAACTTTCTATAAAATTTTGTTTTGTACAAGTGATTACGAATGTTTCCCTGTGTTAAGAAGAAAAGGCCATGTATGCCAAGGTGAGGGAAAGCCAGCCATTAGTTTTCTAGTGTTTAGTCAACCGGAGTTCTTTCCCGACCTAGAATGGCCTTGCCACTTGTGAGGAATCAATTTGTACCGCTTATCAAGCAAACCTCGTCCTATGGTGAAAGAAAAAATAAATGTACCTTTGCCCAGACAAACCTACTATGATATGAATCCTCTTCTCGGGGATCATAATGTCAAGTTTGCTTTCTTACTCGAAAGCAGTTGCGTGGCACTCGAAAGTACTAAATAGATAGGCGCTTGGGCCAGGTACAAGTGAACGAAAAGAAGCAAACTAAAGTTGTTTTAGGAGGTATGGAGGATGGAGACCGATCGAGAGAAGTGTCTTATCTTGGCTATTGGGATTTATTGGGTCATTCCTTCTTGTGACGTCTTTTCCCCCATCCATCTCCCAGGCTACGGATGGATCATGTCTTGTTGCTGGCGCTTAAGCTCAGCAGCTACTCAGATGGTACGGAATGAACACCTAACCCGAGGAGAATACGCGTCATCACACACCACTAGTTAACTGCTCCTCGAGCTAGTGGAAATGGAATTAATTTGGTAGGTAGACCAATCCCTTTTATACTCCTCGTGTTAATCGCTCATTCCATACTAGTTGAGTAGCTACTGAGCACAAGCGCTAGCAACAGGATAGGATCTATGCATAGCGTAGGAGATGGATGGGGGAAAAGGCGTCACAAGAAGGAATGATCCAATAAATCCGGATAGCCAAGAAAAGACACTTCTGTCAGTTGGCCTTCGCCCTCCATTCCAGCTAAAACAACGGTAGTCTGCTTCTTTTCGTTCAATTCTACTTGACCCAAGTGCCTATCTATTTGGCATTCTGAGTACCGTGCAACAGCTTTCGAGTAAGAAATCAACTTGACATTGTGATCCCCGAGAAGAGAATTCGTACTATAGTAGGTTTGTTTTCCATTTCTAGGTCCTGGTCCGGGCAAAGGTACATTTATTTTTTCTTTCACCATAGGACAGGGTTTGCTTGATAAGCGGTAGGAATGGATTCCTCAAAGTGGCAAGGCCATTCTAGGCCGGGAAAGAGCTCCAGCTTACTAATGGCTGACTTTCTTTCACCGGCATACATGGTTTTTTATTCTCAACACGGGGCAGCATTCGTAATTGCTTGTACCGGAAAAAAAAATCTATAGAAAGTTGCATTGTATGGCTGAGGATAAGAGAAAGCCCTGGCGCTGAATTTAATTATGGTTGTCTTGGGCTGAGCCACTCTAGTTGACCTCTTCTTATAGCTGCTATACCAGAATGCAAAGTTTGGAACAAAACAACCAATCATTTCATTACCATTGTGGAAAGGCAGTCTATAAGAAGCGAGTCCTGACCAAGGATATACTGCTCTTGCCTTGGCCTTTTCCTTGCACTGACTCAGGATGGAGCGACACATGTGAAACTTCGCTCAGCAGCTGCTTCAACTATTACTTGCGCTGGCTGGAGTTGTTCCCGAGGTCTCGATTCCACTTCTTTGGTGAAAAGGCACTTCCAAATCAAACAAGAAAGGTCTGATAACCTACCGTTTAGTTCCTTCAAAACACTATGAGCTGTTTTCTCTTAGTGCTATTGCAATCCATGAGACTCGAGTCTTCTTGAATCTTCTCTGCCTGAAGTGGTTAGTTAGTTGTTATTATCTATAGATTAGCAGAAAACATGTGCAGGGGTTGGGTGATAATTACTTCTGTTGTTCCTTGTCTCTGCGGTCTGGGTATAGGGATTGGCTTGGCCAATCAATCAGATAAACGTCTAATTTCTTTGTTCTTTGATATGCGTTGATACAATTTGTATTGGTGGACTCGTCTCGTCTCATCAACCTCCTCCGTTGAAATGTGAATTATCTTAGTAAAGATAGAACAATTGGAGAAGCGACGATCACCTTGGCGAACTCTTCGCTTATAAGACTTACCCACCCATAGAGTAGAATCCCTACGCTATGCAGCTAGAAAGATTGGTTGACCCCATTCTTCATATGCAGGCCCGGAAAGGAGCAAGATATCTCCTTTTTCAGAAAGATATGAACAAATGAGTGCCAACTCATCTGATGTTTTACTTTCTAGTCCCATTATTTTGAAAGAAACCGACGTTGTAAATGGAAACCCCTGAACCACTTCTTACTTTTGGATTTGGTGGGAGCCTGCCAAGTGGGAGACCCAGAAAGAAGCCATCCCGGTGTGTATCATCAGTGGGTGTTAAGCTTGTCTGTGTAGATATTTATTGTATAAAAAGTGTTGCATGTTTGAATCACTCTTGATTGTAGCATTTAAGAACCCTGTCTCTCGATCTCATCCTTATGCAAGGGAGACTATCTCTAGGACTTTGTTTGTGGTCGACAAGCTATGTGTCTATCTTAGGCCAGAGCTGTCAGGATACTACACCGGCTTTCTCTCATATGTAAGACAATGTTGTACCAAAGTCAAAAACTGATGTTATTTATGAAGTCTTTCGAACATAGTTAGTCCCATCCTTTTCATCCCGCCACTAGACTAGTTTGGTCTCTTCAAGGAGAGAAATCCTTTCTCGAGGAGTCCAAGTACTGGATATATTGGTGGAGTAGATAGTAGGTAAAAAGTAACCACTACATGGTAGACAGCTTCCCTTCTTTACTTTTCTTAATAAGCCCTTGACCGAGTAGTTCATCCGAAAGAATTTGATCCATCAGATCAATGCTTGATCTGCTACGGTTCAAGACCTAGGAATGGAAACAGCTGGAAGATACGCTTACTTCTTTCTCTTAGTCAGCTTTATTCATATTGCCTACGAAGCCGTGGATCCAATCACTGCTATATTAATTCTACTTGGCTGCCGCCCATAGGAGCCTAAGGGAAGACGTACAGAGGAATGGTCTTGGGCATTTGTGACCAGCACCCCATTTATCACCACACTCTTTTTTGGGCGCTGCTTCTTTGTCTGTATCTTCAATACACTAAGAAAATATTGCAGAGATAAAAAATAAACTAAGAAAATTCCTCCTGATCCTTTGTTTTTTAGTCTAATATAACTATTATTTTCCCAAAAATGTTTGTCCAGCCAAAAAATGCTGACTAATTTAAGTAATTTGCAAACTACTGACAAATACACAAAACCAATATGGGGGCCTCCCACCTGTGCACCTGCCACTTTTTCTCCCCTGCCTTGTATGAATTTTGAACGTCATCGATCAATGCTGAAAATGCAGCTTATCAGAATTTCAGGGCTTTCAGTCGTTATAACAGTACAAGCAGTCGATCAATGCTGATCTGCCTGCTTTATACATATGTGAAAGTAAGCACCAATAGTCAAGCATGTTAACACCTATCCTTTGTCATATGCCTGTAACTTATCTTCAGTACGTCTTTTCTGAAGAAAAGGAAAAACATTTTCCTAAAATGGTATGTACTTGTTTTTATTTTCTCCAAATCACAATTTGGCTTTAAGAAAAGCAGGCCTTTGTTATTGTACCATAAAGTTAAGAAAAGGGGAGGAAAGAACGCACAAAATATTGAGATTGTGATGACCTTCTAAAAACAGTATAGTTCATCAGTTATCCGAACTTGTCATATAAGGACTTTTTTTCCAGTGAGAAATATGTTTGCCCTTAGTTGCCCAGTAGCTTGTCTCGGTAGCAGTGTAGCTTTATCTGCAATTATATGCTTGTGGGCTGTAGTAACCATCATGCCCCACAAATTTTCAATATGCAATGCTATTTATCGTTCATTTTTTTGGAGTAACTATATCATTTGTATGACGCCCTTAATGAAGTTGGTTACTCTGATGTGATCCCCGCGTGCTAGGCTTGTGTGAAGTACCACCTTTCATCCCTTTTACAGATAACTCCGTTCTTATTTGTCTTTTGACTTCAATCATGACCCTTGCGGCACTGATGGTGTCTCAACGCTCCTGAAAGTCAATAAAGAGATCAAATTCAATTTTGAAACAGACTGGTGTTGATGAATTGTGCAGTATGTTTATTATTTAGGCAAAAATTAAAATGAAAATAACATTTGGTCTAACCAGATGTGTAGCTGTGGTATCCCATTCATAGCTCAAGAGAAGGTGCAGATGAAAATCAAATTCCATTTCCAAAGCGTTCATGAATTGTGCAATACATTTTCTTATATATTTAAGGTGCAACACTCCTAGTAGTATTTTAGTCTCTACCACAATTTGCAACTATAATATCCATTCGTTTTGGTTAGTTGCATTTTTAGAATAGTTATTTGTATTTGGCTTGGAATTTGAACCTAAAATTACAACGCCCTTGTGCTTTTGGGTTTTGTATTAGAATAGGGACAGTCCTTCAGTCCATCTGTTATAGCTTCCATTGGCTCTCTGTTAATATCTCAGGAATTGTTTCTTACGATGCCCTTCCATGATTTGATTGATTCATCTCCTAATAAAACATTGATCTATGCTAATAGTTCGGGAACTATATTGTGAATGGCAGTGCCATTTATCTTTGTAACAGTGTATGTTTTTTTTTCAGATCCACATTCAGCCAGTCATTCATTGGCAGGTAGAAGTCCTGCGAAGCACATACATTGTTTTTCCCCATCTAATTTACGTAAAGAGCTTGATGGAGCTATCCATGTGCCTCCAGGTGCCTAGTCTTGCATACTTTGGTTAGCTTCTCTGAACGGTCTCGTGAATAAAAACCTCTGCCGCACCAACACCTGATAGATTGCATCGGTTTCTGCTCAAGTGCATAATGCAATCTTCCGTCTTTGATAAAACACTGCCAGGTCCCACGCACGCTAAATCTAATGAACTTTTTAGGTCTATTTCAGGATATGGAACATAAGGAAACCCCCCTTTAAGGGAGCAGGTGAGGATTCCCGAGGAAGAGCAGCTTGCTTCAAACAATATTGGCACAATGGGTCTCATTCTAGATTCAAGTTTTCGTAACTACAGTCACTGTCAATGCTCTTTTAGTTGTACATGTCTTCTCTCTACCTTTGATAATTTAGCAAGCTTAATGTCAGTTTTGTGAGTTTAATTTTGTGGTACTTTTTTGATTTTTATCAGCTCATGTAGCCCTAACATTTGT
This sequence comes from Triticum urartu, assembly GCF_003073215.2. Lineage (NCBI taxonomy): Eukaryota > Viridiplantae > Streptophyta > Magnoliopsida > Poales > Poaceae > Triticum > Triticum urartu. Next base: position 4,493 of record NW_024115197.1, on the reverse strand, counting down.
ATCTGACATGCAGATTAGTTTGGGCGCATTTGTGCTTGTGTTCAAGCCATGCGATGAACTCATTGTTCACAACAAGGTTCCACTCTAATTTGAAAGCCAATCTCATTTATCTGTATTCAGCTTACTTTGATGCTACATTCTGCAGGACTTTGATGTTTCTGCTCTGAAGAAGTTCACTGAAGCTGGCAGCACCCTGAACTCTGGCAACCGTTCTTGCCTCTTCAAATTCTTGTAGAGCAATGCTTCACACAGTAGCCACTGATGCAGCTTGCTTTCTATGGAGCTTGATTATTACATACTTCTATCTGTGTCGTTTTGAAGATCAATATCAGCTAGCTACGTTCCATGCCATGTGACAAATTCAGCTCATTACGTACTTCTATTTGTTCATTTTTCTTGTTGCCATTATGCCCACTCATCTTTTTCCAGTTCTATATAGCTGTTGTGGAACACACACCTAATCAGAGAGGAGTCGAAGGTGAGAGAAGGGGAAGACACTGGAATTTCTGGTCGGGGCAACCTCATCCATTCATCCTCAGTACAGATATTTACAGAGCTTCACTTTTACACATAAGACCTCTAGCTTTCCTATTATACGACAAGAGTACCGACACTCCCCCTCGAGATGGGGCGAAGATGTCAATAAGCCCCATCTTGTTACAAATCCTCGTAAATGATACAACACCTATCCCTTTTGTTAATACATCTGCAAGCTGATCTACTGACCTAACGTAACTAATTTGGAATAACCTTTCATCTAATTTCTCCCGGATAAAGTGCCTATCTATCTCAATATGTTTAGTTCTATCATGATAAACAGGGTTGTTCACTATGTTAATTGTGGCCTGATTATCACAATATACCTGAATAGGGTGCACCACTGCACAACTGCAACTCCGTTAGCAGTGTTTGTAGCCACATCAGTTCACACAACCCTGAAGCCATTGACCTAAACTCCGCTTCCGCTGTCGAGCAAGCTACCACACTCTGCTTCTTACTTCTCCAACTAACCAAATTTCCTCCGACAAACATGCAGTAGCCCGAAGTTGAACGCCTATCATCTAAGCATCCAGCCCAGTCCGCATCTGTGTACCCCTCAATTCTTAGATGTCCATGATTAGTGAACAGGATTCCCTTCCCAGGACAACTCTTTAAGTATCTTAGAATTCTATTCGCAGCATCTAAGTGGCTAGTTCTAGGGTCATGCATGTATCTGCTTACAATACTAACAGCATATGCTATATCTGGTCTCGTATGTGACAGATAGATTAACCGCCCAACTAGCCTTTGGTATCGGTACCTATCAACGGGATCACCACCATCTGCAGAGATCCGATGATTCTGTTCTATTGGTGTGACTGTAGGTTTGCATCCTAACATCCCTGTCTCCTCAAGTAAATCAAGCACATATTTTCTTTGTGAGAGATAAATACCTTTTGGGCCATATGCAACTTTGATTCCCCAGAAGTAGTGGAGATATCCCATATCCTTGACTTCAAACGACTTTGCTAACATCTTCTTCAACTGAGATATCTCCACCTCATTGTTACCTGTAATCACAATGTCATCTACATAAACAAGAAGTATAGTAATGTAATCGCACTGGCATTTAAAGAATAGGGTATGATCTGCATTGCTTTGCCGATAACCCATGGAACAGATTTCCTTTCGAAACCTTCCGAACCATGCCCTAGGAGACTGTTTTAGTCCATACAGAGCCTTTGTTAACCGACACACTTTACCCTCTGTTTCCCGGCTTCTAAACCCAGGAGGAATTTCCATATAAACCTCCTCTTGCAGATCTCCATGGAGAAAAGCATTTTTAACATCCCCCTGGAACAATTTCCACTTCTGATTTGCAGCTATCGAGATTAAAGTCCTGACAGTACTCAATTTCGCCACTGGAAGAAACGTTTCATCATAATCCACTCCGTAAGTTTGACTATACCCTTTTGCAACTAGCCTAGCCTTATATCTTTCTACCTTACCATCTGGAGTTTGTTTAACTGTAAATACCCATTTACAACCCACAACTTTCTTATCTACAGGGAGAGAAGTAAGTACCCATGTTTGGTTCTTATCAAGTGCTGCCATTTCCTCTAACATTGCCGCCCTCCATTCTGGGTATTGCTTCGCTTCCTGCAGTCACGTGGTATAGGTAAAGTTGAATGCAAGGAAGCTATAAATGACTTATACAAAGGCCCAATAGAATTGTATGTAACATAATTAGAGACATCATATGGGGCTAATTTAGAGGGCAATTTTCCAGCAATAGTGCGAGGCTGCTTTCTAAGGGCAATGGGAACATTTAAGTCATCATAAGCAAGAGGAGGTATACCATCGCTTGTGGAGACCAGTAGTGGAGTATGAGATGAAGCTGATGGTTGTGAACTGGAATCATGCCCGTCGGATTGAACTTGAGCTTCTGAATCATCCTTCGCTGGACTAATTTCCTCCCCCTGCACATGTTCTTCCTCAGTTTGATGTCTCCACGTATACACCCACAGATTTTGTTCTTCATTCGGTCTTGCCCACCGCATAACTTCAGTTGATGTATTTTGTCTCTCCCCTTGCATAGTTCGCCCTGGTTCTCCTTCTATAAGATCCACATCTATATTATCATTTCTGTCTTCCAATGGTATTACTCCAACCACCATTTCTCTTGATGGTGTAGAATTGCTCTCTTCTCCTTCTTTTTCTCCCCCTGTCCCGTTGTCCAGATCTGAAACATCACTAGAAAACAGATCAGGAAAGACATCGGTTAAATCATCAGGTTCCCCATAAAATGGTACTTGTTCCCTGAAGATTACATCCATGCTCACAAACATTCGTTTTTCTGATGGACACCAACACTTATAGCCTTTCTGCTTCCCAGAATACCCCACAAACACACACTTCACAACCCTTGGATCTAACTTTCCAACAGATGGCATGTAATCTTTCACAAAACACACACACCCGAACACCTTTGGTGGAACCACATATGTAGTCCTACCTGTCAGACACTCTATTGGAGTTTTGTAACCAAGAACTCTAGATGGCATTCTGTTCATCAAGTATGCAGCAGTCATTACTGCCTCACTCCACAGAAATTTTGGAACATTCATGGCCATCATGATACACCGTGTAATCTCTAAGAGATGCCTATTTTTTCTCTCAGCCAAGCCATTCTGTTCAGAGGTACCAGGACAAGTAGTTTGATGAATAATTCCAAAGCTTGATAAATATTCATCAAACTCCTTATTCACATATTCCGTGCCATTATCAGTACGGAGTACTTTCACGCATGCATTATATTGGGTCATGATTAAATTATGAAAATCCCTAAAACATTCAAATACATCACTCTTGTTTTTCAACACATAGACCCAAGTAGTCATAGTGCAGCAGTCAATGAATGTGACAAAAGAGCGATATCCATTAAGAGATAATACTCCGCTAGGACCCCATACATCCGAGTGGATGGTCTGAAGCGGTACCGTACTCCTATTATCAGAAGATACATAAGTACTCCTAGTCTGTTTCCCATAGTGGCACGCATCACATACTAGATTCTCTTTGCTAATTTTATTATACAGGTTTGGATAAAGCTGACCCAAAATGACAAAAGACATATGTCCTAGCCTGCGATGATGAAGAAGAAATTCCTCCAGTGGAGAGTGAGACAACACATCAGCAACAGTAGGTGACATGTTATCATCTAAGTAGTACATGCCATCACGCATGCTCCCTGTATTGGAAATATTTCCAGCCATCACGCATGCTCCCTGTCCCAAGCCTTCTTCCAGTCCCAAGTTCCTGAAATAAGCACCATGATGGGAAGAAGATAGCAACACAATTAAGCTCGTTTGTAATGCAACTAATGGATAGCAGATTAATTGGGAACGAGGGAACATGCAGAACAGATGAAAGATGCATATTAGATCTACACTTGACTGTTCTTCCTGACCATGGACATTGGATGTCGTTGATAACGGGATCACATCATTAGGAGAATGATGTGATGGACAAGACCCAATCCTAAGCCTAGCACAAGATCGTGTAGTTCGTTTGCTAAAGCTTTTCTAATGTCAAGTATCATTTCCTTAGGGAGCCATCAGCCAATTTGACACTTTGCCTTTTTAAATCAGGAGCATAGTCAATAAAATTTCTATAAGAACCAGCCATATGTCTAGAAGCCCCAGAGTCAATTAACCATGGTATATAAGCAACTTCATAATTCATAGTGCAAGAATTTTTACCACCAAAGTTGGCAGATGCAGCAGAAGTGGATGCAATAGAAGCCTCGATAGATTGCTTATCCTCCAAACACATTCCCTTAAATTTGCTCCACCTCTCCCAGTCATCGACTGACATCTCTACTTTCATAGTTTGTGGGGCTTCTTCAATAACTGATGAGATATTTGCCCTGCCTGTAGGTCGCACACCACGCCCCCGGTTACCTCCACGTCCATCAAATACACGTCAACGACCCCTGCCACGCCACTCTTGCA